>NW_009933218.1:41920-87637 GCF_000696875.1 Nestor notabilis | reverse complement strand
GGGAAATGCTGAACAGAATTACAGTGGAAGGGAGCAGGGCTTGAAGCAGCCCAGAGACAGGAATTCAGAATTTCTTTTTGTTAGGAGGCTGCCCTTTTCACTGGAATACACTCCTGTCTTCTCCTGCTTGTAGCTTTTGGTCTCTCTTGAATCCTTTACTCCTTGATGGTGGCTCAAGCCAGCTGTGGGCAGAGTGGGGAATGGCAGAAAGCCACTTCCTGGCAGTGTGTCTAACCATCACCTATACAGCATGAAGAAGTAGATCATCTCCTTTGCTAACAGTTTAGTTTAATTCAAAAATAACCTAAATGCTGTGCATTGTGCTGACTTTGGGATAAAGATGCTTACTGGATCAAGGTCCTTGAGGATTTAGATGCAAACATGCCTAACTAACAGATCTGAAACAGGTGAAAGAGCTAAAAACGTACCATGAGTTTCAGCACAGTTCAGACAGGGGTGCTCCTTGGTTTGCATAGGCGTAGAACTTAAGAAGCTGAGGAGTAAGCACCTAGTGTATATCTTGTCAACCTGTAAATGTTAGACATCTAAATTCTACAAATGTGAAATTGAACTGTATAAAACCTTCCGAGTATGGGTGGCATTGTATCCTTTCTCTTTATACACAGTGAAATAGTGTGATAAGGTTCTAGTCTCTTGAAATGCGAGTCAATTGCTTCAGAGAGGTAAGGCTGTATTTAGTGGGACTACTTACAGAATCAGGTACAGCCCTCCACAGGTAAGATGATGACATTTCACTTTGTGGTTAAACATTTGCTTTTGGTTCTGCTTTGGGATTCCTCACGCAGCATGTGGCTGAGCTATGGAACTCCTCACCTCAGGACACTGCATGCAACAAGTTTACACAGGCTTAAAAGGCCCTTTGGTTTAACAACATTGACTTCAAGAAAGTTATTCTCGATACGCCCTTGTGTGAGATCGCACTAAGGCATGCTTCCTTCCTTCAGGAATAAAACAATCTACCAGAAAAGTCTAAGGAGATAGAGAAAATGGCTAATTCCAAAGGAAAAGAAAAAGGTTAGAAACATGTAGTTAGGACTGGGCAACCACAGGATTTTTTTAAGTGTTAAACTCAAGGAACCTGACTTGTGTAAGCACTCTAATAGTTCAGACAGAATGAATTCTGCATTACTCTTTCTCAGGCTGATTAGTTCCTACACTGTAAAATAAGCAGGGTTTTTTTACTGAGTGATTTAGAAAGAAATCAATACAATATATGCTTATGTCAGTCTCACAACATCTCAGCTACAGTTTACTCTATCTGCTGAGTACGAATGGCTGCAAATACCACTTCCAAGATGCACAGACATGATAAGTGTGCCAGTATTGCCATAATAGTTATCATATAATTTTTGAAGATCTCTTGATCCTTAAGCACTTGATACGGCTTTAAACTATTTCAACAGGAATTTGATCAACCATATTTTTTGTAATCTTATTACAGGGACACTGCATCCTAAAAATTCATTTTTAAATGCTGTTTGCTCAATTATGAATAAACTTTTCCCCCTTTTGTTTTCTGAATTAAACTGTTGAAGGTACTTTTCTCAGCTTATCTCATATCCTTTGCCTTCAAGCTTTTCTAAACAATAACAATCAAGATTTTTTCTGTTTTTAAAGACACTATCAATCTTTAATCCTTACACAATTTGTCTCCTAAACATTGGGGATACATATTTATGGTCACTTACAAAAGAGTTTTAACATAGCTATCTTGCACAAATCTGCCTATTATTGATTAAGTTCTACTCAAAGTCGTTATAGAGAAGCTGTAATTTAAAATACCTTTAAAAATTCACAAAAGAAGTGGACTGTAAGTCATCCTGCACTAGTGCAGGCCAACAGTCAGTGTCTAAATGTGCTAAATGCTTTGAAAACACATGGAAATTCAAGTTCTCTGAGCCAAACAATTTGTATTTGAAAGAGATAATACCCATCAGTAAGTGTTCCAAAAACAGATTGCTGGGTATCTAGAAACTGTTGCCAGCCAACACATTAACTAACTTGGTGCTGTGCCTGAAGACTGGAAACACTGTGTTCAGCACTCCCTGGGTTCATGTGCTTGGGCCTGTGTTCAGAAAGGATAATATTTCTTGGTATCAGAAAAGATATCATTTCTGTCCCTTATGCAGGGAACATCTAAACTCTAGGGGATGTTCTGATGCAGCCAAGAGGTGTGAAATTAGAAGAAATGGTCACCTTGTTTTCACTCTGTCATTGCTTTCCATGGACTGGAGCGGAATCTGAAGTTGTGTTCCTGCATCCCTCTTTCTGAAAAGGGAAAGAATGTTTGATATTTGCTTAGGTCTTGGAAGTAACTGAAAGTAACTGAAATGTTTGAAGTTCAGGAATGGGTGTCCAAAAAAGGAAAAATAAAAGTAGAAACATTGAATAATTTAGGTTGCAAGGGACTTCTTGAAGTCATGTAGTCCAACTCCTGCTCAAAGCAGATACAACTAGATCAAATGGCATTGGGTCTTGTCCAGTCCAATCTTAAATACCTCCAAGGATGGAGATTCCACAGCCTCTCCAGGCAACATTTTTCCAATATTTGGCCAAGAACATGGTGAAAAAATTTCCTTGTATCTGATTGGATTTTCCCATATTGCAACTGGTGTCTGTTGCTTCTCACCATTATCATAGAATGGTTTGGGTTGAAAGGACCTTAAAGCTGATCCAGTCCCAACCCTCTGCCACGGGCAGGGACACCTTCCACTAGAGCAGGTTGCTCCAAGCCCCTGTGTCCAACCTGGCCTTGAACACTGCCAGGGATGGGACAGCCACAGCTTCTCTGGGCAGCACCTCAGCGCCCTCACAGGGAAGAGCTTCTGCCTAAGAGCTCATCTCAGTCTCCCCTCTGGCAGGTTAAACCCGTTCCCCCTTGTCCTGTCACTTCATGCCCCTGTAAAAAGTCCCCTCCAGCTTTCTTGTAGGCCCTCGCAGGTGCACATTGTCACTGTGCATCTTCAAGAAGAGTCTGGATCCATTATCTTTATAGGATTCCTTTAGGTATTTGAAGAAAAGGGCCAGTACAGTGTCAGTTTGCTACTTCAAAGAGGCATGCTAGAATAGAACCAAATTCAGTACAGAGGATCTTGATTTATGTTTTCCACACTGATTCCAAAGGTTCAAAGAAATGCCTAAATTTCTGTACAGCCACTCCCATGCAAACCACAAAGCAAAAGAAAACGCTCTATGATTTTCAGTCTGGCCTTGTGCATAATGAGAATGACCCTATTAAAAGAGAGTGAGTGGCACAGACACCCAAAACCACTCTGTAATTGGCCTGGAGGAGGTTTCTCTAATACAGCCACTGAAGACATAGACTAAGACTGCCCCTGGGGAATCCTGATCCAAAATATATATGCTGGGAGTGGGTATGGAATGGGAAGGAGACTGCTAAAACTGCGGGTACTGCTGCAATCTGTAGAGCAGCCCAGTGGTATTCACTGACACAAGAGCTTTGAGATACACCAAAGGTTTCAATAATCCTTGTAGGAACTTGGCATCAGAAGGGACAAGAAATGGTTTAGAGCCCCCACAGAACTTGTTCTGTGGACTGCAACAGTCAAAATGCTGTGTTTCAAGAACCACCCTCTGGGAAGGGAGTTCACTTCATTTGCTTTCCCATGGAGATGATCCACAGGGACATTAAAACTGGAAACTTGTGTTATTTCAAATATAAAAAATGAAGGGAAAACACAGAATATCCCAATAATCTATCACATATTCGTTACTTATCCCAAAGGAGGAAAGTGCTTACCTCCCACTTAGAGCTTACAATGCACAGGTAGGAAATATCACTGCATTGGTATCCCTTGTGGAGATCAGATTTGATAGTTCTGGCTGGAGCTGAAGTGCTCCATTGCTGCACCAATAGAGAAAGAACAATTTGGGACAAGTAAAACACAGAAATAAGATACTCTAACCAAGTGATCTCTTCAAAGCAACGCTATTAGAAAGATACTGGTCTGTGACTCCTATTTTTAGTAAGGAATCATATTTAAAGTCTAATGTTAATCCATCCTCTTGGCCAGTTAATACCAAAAGTAATTAATGCTAGATGTTTATTTTAAATGGCCCCCAAATCCAAACAACAAACTTTCAGTACAAAGTAATGACAGTCCCAGTTATTTAGTGTGACAGATAAGCTCTGGACCTCCATTCTTAGCTCTACCACAAAGTTCCATCACAGTGTTTGATGAGAACAAATGAAATTAAAGCACCACCACTGTATTTCAGGTTTTGCTATCCTGCTGTAACTGGACTTTGAGACATCTGGGACTTTTTCTGCTTGGCTGTTGAATAAAATCATAACCTTTTGCCAAAGTGCCATCTGATCATGGAAATAAACTGCTCTTTCCTTTTCAGAGCTGAAGCTAAGCCATGGCTTGGAATATAAAATGCTAATATGTAGTTAATACAAGTGATCTGAGAGGCAAGTGTAACGCTGAATATTCCTATAATAACCTCTTAAGGATCTGTGAAGTCCAGATCTTTAGCTGCCTCTGCTCATTATGTCCACTAA
This sequence comes from Nestor notabilis, assembly GCF_000696875.1. Classification (NCBI taxonomy): domain Eukaryota; kingdom Metazoa; phylum Chordata; class Aves; order Psittaciformes; family Psittacidae; genus Nestor; species Nestor notabilis. The sequence goes on along the minus strand of NW_009933218.1, from coordinate 83,091 downwards.
TGTTTTCCAACCTCTTTACAATTAACGTATTCTGGGAAAAATGCACATTAATCTTCAGTATGTGTGTACTCTCAATATTGGTTACAGGCATATATATGCACTTCCCTCCCCCCACAGCTGTCTTTCTAGTTTTACAAATCATAAACATTCTGTTCCTTAGTGATTCCTGTGAAACTTCTCTATCCCTTATTCATTCCTCGTTCTCTAGCATAATACTCCAGCTCAGCGTGTTTGGATCAATAAGTTAGCTACTTCTGCTTCTGAATGTATCCAGGGATACAATTTGTTTGGCAAGAATACTAGTTTATTTGCAAGTTGAGTGCTTTGAGAACCTGGCTAGGATTAAAGCTGTCTCTTGAGCACAGCAGAAGCGTTTTTACCACAGTGCACAGATCTGAGAAAAGTGGTGTCTCACTCTGCACAATGACTGTGAATTTGGGAAGCAACTAAGAGTTTAGAGATTATTTAGCTGATAATCAGTAATTCTAATTTTGTGTCCTATCAGGTGGAAATCCTTGACTGGAAGACAAAGGAACAGCTATGCTTCCTAGATAAGGTAAACCCCAAACCTGTTTAAAAGGCTAGGTGACTATGTAAAAAATCGTAACTTTTCTAAGTAAACTTAGTGTTTATGAAGGGTATCTAATCTCCTGATAGACTTTCTTTGGCCACTAAAGAGGCAACGATTGTGCACATTTCATACTGACTATAGACTACTTCAACCCTTTTCCAGAAGGAGCTTTTGAGTAAAGAGGACAACTTCATCTGCTTCACTGAGATGGTGCCACTTACGCTGTATTCACTCATAAGCCACCAAAGTATCATTGCTCTTGTAGTAACTCTTGGTGACTGCTAGAGAAGCTGCCTCTGAAGCAGATGTCACGAATTAGCCTCCCTTTTTCCTGCAAGAAGTACCTCAAATCACCCATACCAATGCTGCCATCTGTAAAAAAGTTAAACTGTCACATTGTTTGAGTAACATTTCTGCTTGAATAGTCGTAGACCTAGCAGTTGTCTTTCAAAATATGCATCTCACATATGCAATATTTTTTGTTGCCTAGGTGGAACCAAATGCCACAATTAGGGATATCAGATTGATGTTCCATAAATTATGTGAGTATAACGTTTGCAGCAGTTTGCATCATGACACAATATCCACTATATAAATAGGAAGAAATTATGTCATTTGAAACATGTGATGTGCACACACATAATGCTGAGTAACCTGCATATGAATGCAATCACAAGAGATTTCAGTATCATTTTTTTATCCTGATACACCTTTGCATTTTTTCTGCTGCATAATTTCTCACAGATATTCCTATTGAATAAATATTCCTAAAGATTTTAACTAAATCTTCTCTTGTTGTGTTGCACTCATTATAGTATTGGATGATCTAAAGCAAACATTGTATATCACACAATTCTGTATGGTCTTACAGATCCTCGGTGGTATCCAGCAAGGCAGTCGATAAAACTTGATCCAAGTAAGTACTTGTAAGGAACAGAGTAACAAAGCCCTGAGCAGGAGCCTGGCACAAAAGGTGTACTTTGCATGGGTATTAGCTCTTAAGAATGAGTTTACAGCTATGTTAATTATCACTGTGAAGGCTGAAGAGAACCCAGAATACGTTTAGTACTTTGAAAGTATTGAACACATTTCCACCCATGTGCCTGGTTCTTGGTAATTAACTCAGGACTCTGCACGTTGTTCCAATGCACTTACTAACTACTGAGCACTTTTGTTCTCAAGACAGGCACAGAATTGAGATACTAATTTCCCTTAGCTGCAGTGAAATGATCTCCACAGTGATGCTCACCTGGGAGTACTAAAAAGGGCTATGAGTTAGAGCTCTCAATTCACATAATCCTCTGCTCTCAGGCAGGAATTACAGTTCTTTTGAGGTAAGCTAATACAAAACACATTGCCATGGATGTAGGATTTGCTGACAAAGCTGATGCCAGCTGGCTGGCTTCGTTAATGCAGTAGTAGGTATTGCTGCTAGAAGCCTGGTACATGGCCTGGGTACACAAAAGAAAGTCTAACTGCCAAGCTGTGTTAATTCATCTCAGCATTCAGTACAAAATGTGGCACATTCTTCTTTTACTTCCATTAAGTGTAATTTTATTTTAACAGTCCCTTGCAAGTATATTGGTGAAAATCAGTTCATTATGTAGAATCTGTCCATGGAAACAGGCCTATGAGTATCTTTCTCCTTCTTCAAAAATCTACCTTGCCAGCTTCCTCCATGGACTCATGTTGTGAAATTTGCAATGAGAAAATGCTGGCCTTCTGGAGATTCCCCCAAATCTAGGCATTAAAAACCTGAGAATGAGCTAAAGTGCTGTGGAATCACCTCCTAGCTGGTTTGTTGGGCAAAAAACAAGGCATTGAAAACGTGTAGGAAAGCCTTCCTATCTCAGATTATCCTAGCTTCTGTTTGTCTGACAGTGCGCAGTGATAAGAGAGGAGAGAGATGGAGCTGCAGCTGACAAGGAGGTCAGTGCATGATGCTGAAGGTCAGTGACCCATCAGCAAACCCTGCTGTAGCAGTAATGAAGCAAGCCGACTAGACTAGACAGGCACAGAGGACCAAGAATTGATCTAGAGGATCCAGGCTCTTACGTGATTACAGGGATAAATGGTAATTAAGTATAAACATCCTTAGTTTGTTTATCGAGATTCCAATAAACCCACATCACCACAAAGACTCTCACAGATGGGTTAAAGCACAATACAAAGCTAATACGCTGCCAAAGTTGACTTGAATTTCACTGATGTAATTACTTCTTTCCTTCTCAGAAGGAAAGTCCCTGAGGGATGAGGAAATCCTGCAGCACCTCCCTGTTGGCACAACTGCTACCTTATACTTTAAAGATTTAGGGCCACAGATAGGATGGACTACGGTGAGCTATGCTTCAAGCCTGAGCCACTTTAATGGCTATTTTTCCTTACATCATTTTTTGTCTCCAATATTTCTGCATGATGCCTGCTCTGATAGTGGATGCAGGCAATGAATCTTCATTGCTTCAGTTCATTTAATCAGGGAAAGCAGTAAGAAGACACTCTGAATACCTAGTTCCCTGGGAGAGCAGCAGTGGAAAACTTGCTGCAGGGTAGGCTGGCTCTGCTGAACTAAGCTGCAGGTTCTCAGATGGATTTAGATGTCTACTGCAAAATCAGTAGGAACTAGGTGCCTAAATACTTTTGGGGATCTGCTTCACAGTGCCTGTGTAACTCTTCTGACAAAGATCGGGATTATACTCCTACAAGTTTGTCCTGCAGAAAGGCATGTGACAACTTCACATGTCAGTAGTTGAAGTGAGTTCACCAAGTAAGACTAGTAAGTAGCTGTCTGCGTGTGGCTGCTGGTGGCAGGCGAGTGACAGCTGCTAATTTCTGCAGCAGTAGCAGCCGTTCACCAAGACCTTGCATATTTACTGTCTTAGCTCAAATGCAAATCCTGTACTTGGCAGGCAACTTGTTTATGCAGTAAGGTGACCAATGACCCTTCCCTTTCTTCAGAAGGCCCATGATGCACAGATTACACTAGTTGTAATGAAACAGCACAGCCAGAAAGAAACAATACCCCATAATTTAAAGGCATGTTTGCCATTTCTTAGCTACGAGACATTAATAAAATCTTGTGTTAATGGCGAGTAGCAAAGACAATGTTCATAGGAGGGAAAATAAAAAAAGTCAAATGTTCTGCAAGACCGAATCTTCACATCATTACTTGGCATGTGATGCTGATAAATCAGGCAGCTATTTCACAGCAGAAGACAGGCAAAAGCTTCTAATGGCCATGGAGACTCCAAGACACACATGCATTAAGATATACCAGGATACTGCAGTGCAGAGTAACACCAAACTTCTGCCATTCCATAATCATTCCTTTCCATTCCGCTCTCCCTGGCCTTCAAGCTACTTTGAATGTGAAGCAAGAAATACTTCAGTATTATAAAATAAAGAAGTTAAACCTGTCATCTACAACCAAATCTGATCTTCACTGGAGAAAATGCTGATGTTTACAGAAGTTGATAACACAGCTTGTCTGAGTGTCGAAATAACTGTAATACATTAGAAAACAGTGGTTAGGGTTTGGTTACTGGTTTTGTTTTGGTTTTTATTGACAGAAGTACAATCAATTTCCCTTCTTTCTCCATAAATGAGTTATGGGCCTACCTTGCTCACCTACAGAAGTGTGAATAATTCAACTGTTAACGCTTGGTCCAAGGTTAACTTGAATTTAAAGCGATGCTCCTCAGAAATGCACACCTATCTGAAATGAAACCTAGCTAGATAACAGCTTCAGTGCTTTCCTCTCTTTGGTTTTTTTTTTTTTTAATCTCTTTGTGTTCAAATTAAAGACTGTTTGAACACAGAATGTATTGATTGTTTCCCAGGCTATCTGCTGTGCTAACTGTTCATACAGATGGGGTCACCTCTGAACACTTACAAGCTGCATTTCCAGTTTAAACAAAATTAATTCGTTAGAAACAAAGCTCCTCTTTTTCAAGACAAATTCTTCACCAGACTTCATTTTAACCCAAAATAAAGCAACAGTTTCTCAGGGCTAGAGGAGGGTGAGAACTGTGCAAATGTAACATGCATGCGTATTTACCATGATCTCTGGCTGCTCTTACTATCTTTGCATACCCACACTGTGTCAGCTGCACGGGCAATGGCTGTTTGTGTGCAATGGAGGCAAATGCCTTGCAAAATGTTTACATGCATGTCTACCAGTTTCATAGCCTAAGCCCAAATCTGCTGTTCCTTCCCTGCCTCTCTAAATGCCATCTTGGGTCAGTGGAGGGGTTTATCCCACTGCATTAGTTATCACTGAGAAACCAAAGCAAAACCATCTTCTAATTCAGCTGTCTAATGATTTTCTCTCTTTTTGCAGGTATTTTTGATAGAGTATACAGGTCCATTGTTCATCTATTTTCTGTTTTATTTCCGCATGCCTTTTGTCTATGGGCTGGATGAGAGGTTTACATCAAGTCCGCATCCAGTAGTTAAGTAAGTCCTTTTGCAGGCTTGAGCAAGTTATTTCTTGTTAGCATTGTAGTCTTATTCCAAATGTCTTGCCACACTTGTTTTTTAAGCACTCTTAAATGCTTTTGTCTTGCTGTTTCTAGCTTGGCATGTATCTGCCATTCTTTCCACTACATCAAAAGGTTGATTGAAACAGTATTTGTTCATCGGTTCTCCCATGGGACTATGCCACTGAGGAATATTGTGAAGGTAAATTGTGTCAGAATCTATCCATGGCCCCCCTTACAAATCCAACCTAGCCAACCTATGCTCTGCCTCTGCAGCACAGACCTTTTGGTGTGGCTTTTGCAGTAACACACAGCAAATCTCACCTGTAAAACTGTAGTTCTATCAAGAGATTTCTTAATGTTGCTATCGTATAACCCATATGTTGCCATACTGTTATTCATGTTATAATAGTCTCACTGCTTTTTTAGAATCACTCAGCTAGCTCCTTGGCAGAGAAGGTTTTAGTAACAGCATGAAGTTTTAAGATAGCACAGGCAGGCACAGTGTTGAAGGGTTTTGCCCTCAACACTCTCTTTGCTGTTAAGCAACTGCTAATTTACCTTGGATCCAGCACAAAGCAGTTTGGTTGTTCTGCGTTTTCTTCTCCCACAGGAGCACTCCCTGATGTTCCTACTGCTGCTGTGCCATAGGGCAGTTGTTGAGATGCAGACCCCCCATTTCCTAGATGTCTGTGAAGTAGTACAAAGAACTGCATGGTTATGCATGGGCTGTAGTTATTTTACAAATGTTTGCAACAGAATACACACTGGTACTCAAATATACGCTTTATACTCAGGAAGACAGGGAACTGGAAAAGCACATAGTATCAGCATTTGGGTACCTATCATTTGGTATTTAGACAGACCCTTGGAATTTGCCTTAATGGCCATCATACTTCCAGCAGCTGAAGGTCTACCTGTGGCTAACTCGTAACAGATGTGTTCTGCTAGTTCTGGTAGGAGCTTCATGCTTTCCAAGTGGAGGGAGGGTCTGTAGTTGAGCAGCGGCCCTCGGGAAGAACTCTTCCTGGCAATTACTGTGTTTTCTGCAGTGGAAGAGTGCAGGGGTTGCTAAAAGGCTAGCAGGTCTCTTAAAGACTTGTTCTTGACACAAGAGAAGCTAATGCATGCTAAACAGCAGAAAAATGAGCAACTTTACCTTGAAAAAGGATGTGTGCAGTGTGGTAAGTTTTTTCTCACTGCCATCTCTGACAACTACTCCTTCCTTTCAGACCACACAAACTGTTGTTGCTAAAATTGACATTTTTACCAATCATCCTGATCACTTCTACTTTTCCACCTTCTCAGGTTGGTGATACTTGCTTTCGTCTGTAAAGTTGCTCACAGTTCTTCTATCTCTTAGCAGTGCTTGGGTTTGATTTGCTTTTATAATTTCATTGACTTTAGTGGTTTTACTCCAAAACTGTGCCAGTGAGAAAAGTATCATATCCTCTTCCTTTTTTGTCACATGCAGATGGTAGACAAAGCTTCTTGCTTCACGTGTTTGATCACATACATAGCAGATAGACAGAGCTTATTTCCTAAGCACCTGGAATGTTATCTTTAATAAGACCCACTTCAGTCTCAGTAAGCAGAGATCTGAGACAGGAATTGATGAGATTTGTGATTTTCATCCTTTGTTTCCCAATGGAAATAGGAATAAATGATGCCATAAAATGCAGTAGGGGTTCATCGAAAGCGGAAAGATAGAACACATCATATATGTGGGCTTAGTAAACTCAGATTGACTAAAATAGGGATTAATACAAAAATTGTGTGGTGATAAAGAAACTAACTAAAGGAAAGATGATTGTGGTTGTGCTGGAAAAGCATGTCAGACCTTTAATAATAGGGAGGTACCAGTGGAATTCCTCAAAGATTATAGCCTTATGGCTGGTCTTACTGAGCACTTTTGCAGGTAAATAGAAGGGATATTGCTGCTTTCTATAAAAACATCTGGAGGAAAGAAAACATTAGACCTAAAGAAATACCATTTAAATCAGAAGACAATATAATGAGACAAACAGAAGGGTACATGCTAGTCATGAATAAACATAGGCAGGGCATTAAGAAATAGCTTTGATCATCACAGGGATCATCAGTTAGAATAGAAAAGACAAAAGTCCTAACCATAACTTTATAAACTTAGGCACAGTTTATTTATGGGATCCCTGCAATATCTGAACTCGATCCACAATTATTATTTTATTTTTATTAGAGACTGTTGCAAAACTTTATTATTTACCTGGAATATGAAATATGCACAGAAACAAATTTCTCTCAAGTGAGTTTATGAAGTCTGCATGTACTCTGCTGTTCCTGTCTGAACCTCACTGGAGGCTTTATGAGCAGTAAGACTTCTAGTGGCAGCTAGGCATTTGTAGTGGCAGACTCCACTCTGCTTAAAGCTCCTTTTCTTATACCAGAGGAATACTCCTGAAGCAAAACATGTTCTTTGGATGAACAGCACTTGCTCAGTTTAATTACAGCATGTATTGTTGGGAGCTGAGCCACGATTGTTTGTTTATTTAATTTTACTTTACTGAAATACATTGCCGTATGACCCATCCTGTGCCAAGCCCTGAAGTTAGGGAAAGGTTTTTCATAAGATGCCATTTCAAGATTACAAGAAACTGTTTCCACCTAAGTTTGTACAGCAGTTAGTAAATTGTAGGTTATGTTGGCAGATGCTTGTGTTAGGCAGGAAGAAGTAGTTTGTGGATAGAACTCTAACTAAACTCTTCCTCACTGGAGTCATTCTTCTGGCTCTGCTGCTTTTCCTGAGGAAAAGAAATGTAATCACAGGGCAGGGGGGTTGGAACTAGATGATCTTAAGCTCCTTTCCAATCCAAACCATTCTATGATTCTATGATTCTCTTATGTCCCACCTTAAGCTCCTTTCCAATCCAAACCATTCTATGATTCTATGATTCTCTTATGTCCCACCTGATCTGTACTTACTGGTTAATAATTCACTCTTTCTCATCACTTATCTATTAACATATAATCTCAGAGCTAGGACATACCACATGCTTATATTACAGCATACCCCAAAAGGTGTTCATTTTGTCTGAGGTCTCTGGGCACTTCCATGGTTCAATTAACTCTGAAATGGAAGTGGGAAGACAACAAAATGTCTGATACCAACATTTGCACAGATGGGAGGGCTTACCCTTCACCAGCATTTTCAGCATAACACACCAGCAGGCACTGCAGTTGGGTAGTGTGGGCTGCACATGCTGAGGTAGTCACTTCTTTGGGGTATTAGTACTAGAAATTCAGTTCTGGTTTGTATAGTAGAAAAGGCTGAAAAATTCCAAGTAAAAAGAAAAGTTAGACCAGCCAGGACAGGAAAGAATGCAGCCTTTGATAAGAATTTTGGCTTCATGAGCAGGATGTGAAGGAGAATGCAGAAAGACTAACAATGTCTAAGGTACGTGAACCTATTGGAAGGCTAAGAAAAGAGCATCACAAGAAAGAGTAAGAAGAGCAGTGTTTCACTTAAGTGAAAACAGAAGGAAGGAAAGATCAGAGAAAGGAAAAGAACAGGAGAAATGGTGAAAGGAAGATGGAGAGCTCAGTTTTGGTCTTGCTGAAGTCCAGGTGATAACCAAACATGCCCTAAAATACGAAAAGCTGAGGCACTAGGTTTGATAAAAGAAGAAATCTCAATCGATGAAAGGCAAATTTCTGAGTTGTTGGCAAGGGTTAAAGTCCGTCTCTGCACGACTGCAAGGAGGAGACTCCTCTGCAAGGAGAAATAGGCCAAGAATGGGCCTTCCTCCTACCTGCGCATATATAAGGTGGGAGAAGATAACCTGTCACCAAGATAATGAATGAGTGTCATAAGAAAAGCCACAAATGGCAGGGCCAGCAAATCTAAATGAGAGGTAGAGACTGTGATTGTAAGTAGGTTTTTTTTCATGGATGAAGCCTGTGAACAAGCTTTGAGATTGGTCAGGAATGAGCCAGCCCAGCCATGAGGTATTTTAGCAGAGTTTAGAGAATGGAAGCTGGGTCACAGAAAGCCAAAGACAGCAGCAAAAGGGACGAACTAAAGATATCGCAGTGCAAGGGCAAAGGAAAGCATCAGGCACCATGACTGTAGGCAGGAAAAGTTAAAGCATGGGAAAGAAAGAAAGGAAACTGATGGGGTAAAAGAAAGAGGAAAGGCAAGAGACTGGGCAATACAAAGTAATAAGCATGGAAGAAAGCACAGTGCCTAAATCTGGTTTTACAAAGTCTCAATGGTCAGCAAAACAGGTCTCTCTTCAACATACAGCCTATATGGCACTTCTTCTTTGGCCAATGGCTTGCCAGACAAAATAGATTTGTTTTCAGTAGTATCAGCATATTTTCTAAAACAGTTAAACTTAACAGCTCCAAGATATTTGGGAGGAAACCTCTCTCTATGAGCACTATGTCCTTCTTGTTATCTCCTGCTGTCTGCTCCCACCTTACCACACTTAGTATTGTCATTTTCTGTTGTATTATCAGCAGCTTGAAGAATCAGCCCAATTCATTGTTATCAGCGGTCCTTGCAGTGAATACTGGCCTAGAGGATCGTACTAAAACAAAGAAAAATTCCCTGTTTTTCAGAACTGCTTGTATTACTGGGGATTTGCAGCTTGGCTTGCTTATTACATCAATCATCCTCTTTACACTCCTCCGTGTAAGTAGCAAAACAACTCTCAATATGATTTAAGTACCTATATATTTGTCTGTTTGTGCTACTCACATCTTAACTTTCTTTTTTTATAGCCTATGGGAAAAAACAGATCAATTTTGCTGTGATCATGTTTCTGGTAGGTTTGTTGTTCTTTTTATAAAATGACAAAACACGTTACTTCTTATGTTGTGTAAGTGGAGGAGTGAGTAGGGTAAGCAGATACTTAGAACTTCAACGCTTGGGACATACTATGAAGCTGATCACTTGCATGCTGAACAGATATATGTCAGTTTTTAATGTGCTCTTGTACACAAGGGAAGATTTTGATTCAGTATCCATTCCAAGACTGGGATATTTATCTCTCATAATCTTTAAAAGAATCCTTGGACTATCAGTTTGTGACACTGTGTTTAAAAGCCAGTGAGTTCGTTTTCTGAACTGTTTGAGTGTTCAGGATCACAACAGATCACAGAACTCAGAAAACTGGTCAACTAAGCAAGCACATACCTGTTGCTGATCATTTCCAGGGATAGACATTCATTTTGCTGGGCTTCAGAAATTTATTACAGCTTTCCTTACGAAGAAAAAGTCTTAAGTCACTGCCTGTTCATTCTCACACTTCCTAGGAACATTTCATACATGCAGAAGCAACATTAGAGTAGCCAACAAAGATGTACCCATTTTTCCTATGTATATGTAACTTGTTTAGAACATCAGCTGCTCACTTGCTTGAGAAACTGCCAATGACCACAGGATCTCAAAGCAGCTTCCCAGTAGGAAAATTCTGTGAGTTCATTTTATAGAAAGCACAGAGCTGGCAATAAAACTCAGGAGCTCTGACCACCAGTCATCTGCTCTAATAGTTATGCTTTGCAGATGCTGCAGACTGCCCATAGTCATGTAAATGGGTCATTTCAATACACTTCCTGCATAATTGGTTGGTGAAGCATTATTTCCAACCAGTGGAGGAAGCTGGGTCAATTGTATTTCGTGATTCACATAAATTACACTCTAGAGGAGAAAACCTAAAGAGTCCTTAATCTTCCTGAGGATTTTAGTAACTTTTGAGAAACCAAAACTATCCAGATGAGGGGGGGTTTGGTGATTTTTAAAGACATGAGTATAACGAAAAGATAAAGCAAGTTTTTATCACAAGATAAGCAAGGTTTATTTTTATCCCCTTTGATTTATTGCCTTTAGATCTCATAGGGATTACATAAGTAGTGAATTTGATCCTTTGGACAGAGAGTCCACATTTGCTGGCAAATCTCATAAATATATGTGAGTATAGTATGAGTACTTATAACTGTAATGTGGGCTCATGTTTGAACAAAGACATTCCATCCCCCTGTCAGACAGCTACTGTGGTTAAGGATATTTATTATGCTTATAATAGATTCTTTCCCCCACTCTCCTCTTTTTTTTTAAGTACCCCAGGAAATAACAAAAGGAAATCGAGTCAATAGAAGGGAAGCACATGTTTAACTCTGTCATGCTTTTTCCTTGCAGCTGTGTGAAGCTGGGAACTTTTCCATTCACGTTGCACTCAGTGACCTCCAGAGAAATGGTAAAAACTGCACTTTGATGCAGCCATTCAGTACTTCTACAGTTACTCTACCTGATGAAAGATTGATCCTGGAGGGTGTTGCTACCTGATAGCTGACTGCTGCGGGAGCACAGGTTGCTCTGCGCTGCCAAGATTGGCTCCTAGCAGAGATCAGACAGTGCAAGGAATCCAAGATTGTTAAACAGCACTTCTTATCTTACTGGAATTTTGATCAGTTTAGGTTGGGGGAGGGAGCAGTTATATAAGTTACACTGGTTGTGCAAAAAGAAACAGTGCTAGTGTAAGCTATGCTTTGGTGAGCAAAGGAAAGTAATTTACCTGGCTTCTATAGGTGGCACAAGATCTCTGTTCAGGCCTTGGGCAGGACTCAAACATCTTACAGCTGTCAACTGTGACTGCAAAAATCCCATTTTGTGACAACCTAAGAAAAACTTTAACTTCTAAATCTAAAACTTAAGGTACCTCTTCTTACAGGAGTGGCTGTGATCAAAGGCATGTGTAGATGATTTTCTAATGCCCTAAACATTTCCCCACAGTTATCCCATTATCCTATTCCTGCTTGCGGGTCCAGAGGACATCCTGTGTTCCCCTCACATCCTGCTTGTCCTTCTGACAGTGATGAGACACAAGAGTAGGCAGAGTTGGGTTGTCTTTATAGGAAACAATATATTTAGGAATGTGAATATTTTGTGATTTGTTTTCTAATCTATAGGATCCAAAACCCGTAAGATCCCATATCCAACAAAGAATCCTTTCACATGGCTGTTTTTCTTTGTATCTTGCCCTAACTATACATATGAGGTATGTATTTTCAAACAAGATGTTCAGATTTTAGTTTGGCTGAATATGTTTTCAATTCTTTTGGAACGTTAAACATGAAACAGTTCAGCTCAATACCTTTCCCCTCCTCCCCTAAACCCCGTGAAATCAGATTTCAGACAGGAACTTGTCTGTTCTTCCTCTCCTCCATTGGGGCAGTACTTAAAGGGCTAACCTTAAACAGACAGCCCAGACCCTGGGCCCGTGCTTCAGGTTGGACTTGATCCTAAAAGTCTTCTCCAACCTAGTTGATTCTGATTTTAAAGCAGTGCAAATTTTGCAGACACGAACAGGGAGATTGTCACTGAATGTGTGCTGCAGTGAGGGGAAGGGGGCATCTGGTGGAGTTACTATACAAGGAATATCACAGACAAATAGAAGATACTGTGGTAGAGGAAAAGAGACCCAGGTCGTCCTCCCCATTTTCTTGTTATCCAGTCACTTGTGTTGGTTGTGATTGCTTTGGAAGCTTGAATCAGTTTATTGCTTCATATTCCTTAATCAGAAGCCAAGCTCCTGTCTCAGTTCAAGAGCAGTTAAAACCAGTGCAACTCAGTGTAAAATTCACTCTTGCACAGAAAGACAGCATCAGGTTTTAACTTCAGAGGTGATTAACAGACATTAATGAGAACAGAATTTGGCCTCAGACAGAAAGTTATTGTTCCTGTCACTGGTGACAAATACAAAGTAGGCAGAGAAATGGAAAAGACACTATGTTGTAATGCTTACCTTTTTTTCATGATAATAGCTATGGAAGCAAACATGAAGGTTTTGTTTGTGATAAGGCGGCACTGTTCACCTTTTTGGCTAAAGGTTATTAACAGTAGAAACTGATCTGGCTGACCTTGGCTTTTTTATTTACCTATACTAGGACAAGGTTGGTTTTGATCAATAGAGACATAAATGCAAATGCTGTCACCAGAAATATTTTAAATTTCCTTGGCCAAAACAGGTGGGGACCTGGATCAGTTTCACTATCATGACTCAGTGTGTTCCAGGTGAGTAATGTTTTGGTACTTCATCCTGAAGTGATGTCAGCAACAAGAGCGAGGTTTTAATCTGATAATGAAACGTATCTTTTTCTCCCTTCTTTCCAGTGGGGCTGTTCACCTTGCTTTGCTTCATTCAGATGACAGTCTGGGCAAAGGATAAACACTGCACCTACCTACGAGAATTCAAGGATTATCCAAGTCTTCGAATGCCAATTATTCCCTTTTTGTTGTAAGAAAAAAGGCCTCATTTGAATATTGCACAGAACTTCAAGAAGAAAAAGCTCATAAACCTCCTGCCAAATAAGTGAATAAATGTAAAGGGGTTTGATGCATGTTGAATCTCCACTGCTGAGGGAAATTGTATGCACTTGAAAGCTCCACTTCTTTGCATTCAAGAATTCTCAACTCAGAAGCACCTTCTAGAAATAAGGCTTCACTCTACAGCTGGCAATCAAAAGCCCCTATGATTCACTGTAACCTGATTGACTTAGATTTTCATGTACAAGTCTATTTAGATTGATGGATCAGAGACACTGAGAAGCCTGTGCTGAAAAGCAGCTCCAAATTTAGCAGTGGCATTCTGCAAGACATAAGTGCATTGGAACGAGGACATACCAGCTAACTACTGGAGAGCTGAGTTCAGCCAGCATGGCCAGCTGCCCTGAAGACAGTTGCATGATCTGCCTTCTTTGACTTGAAGATGAGTGTGCTGCCTGGAGGCAGGTGCTTTGTAACACATAACATTACCAAAGAATATGAATGGTTTTATGGAATAAAGAAATAGGCAATATCTGAAATACCTGATTTGGGTCTAACCCCTAATTTGCCAAAAGAACCTCAAGTGAGAAGCATTTGTAGTATTTGGGGATGTAACACCCTGTGTTGGTGTTGATGGGGTTTTTGTTTGGTTGGTTTCAGTCTACGTCATTAGTACATTGCATACTAGTAAATAAGGTTCAGAAGATCTGATCTATGCTGTATCTGTGATATTTAGCCTGTTTTCATATAACAAGTCCTTATGATACTAAAGGACCTTTTACCCTGCATTTTATGTCAGTATCCTCTGAATATTTTTTATACACTTTGTAGATACATGAAGTGACTGCTAGTCCTCAGCTCCCTTCCTATTTTCAGAGCCAAGAAGAAAAATCAGCTACAGTTTTGGACTTCCTGTGTTTTCTTTTTCACAAGATGTTCAGTGGGACTTAGTTGGGTTTTGTGCAAAATCTAGTAAAAAAAGACTATTGCAATCTATCCGAATTACATTTTCAAGAAGCTATTCTAGCATATGAAGAGAATGCAGAGATACTGTTTTGTTTCATGATTCATTTATTTCTAATGGATGTATAGAAAGATTTTTTTTCAACTACTTGTAAGGGTGAAATATGCAATAAATTCTAGACTCTATTTTAAAATCAGTTGAAATAATTATGGCAAAAGAAGAAGACTACAGCTGGTTGCTGAAGTTTCATAATATTTTGTACAATAAAAAGTAAGAATGTCCTTATATTAAAAAAATTCTACCTCAAGTGATGAAAAAAACCCTAAGAAAGCAAAAAAAGAAATACATGACCCAGACTTTATTTCTATATAACATATCTCAGAGAGGATTTCTTAGAAATGCTTAGATCTGGTAGGTAACTGAAGCAATACATCATCATGAATTTGTTTTGTGTTGTCATTTTCCACTGGTTTAACCGTGAAGCAGAGAAAAGAACTAAATGTCAAATGGTTTCCCACTGAGTGCAGTGTGGAGTACAAGCAGGTTGAAATTCTCCTTCTGAGCACAGAGAAAAGCACATACCTTATTCACACTTTACGCTCACTTCAGGTCCAATCACAGAAAAGAAGAAAAAATTGATCATGTTTAGTTAGCAACAAAGATACCTTTCCAGGCCCCTCTGACGAAACAAAACTTTTGGCAGATTTGAACATACTTTCTTTCCTTTTAATCTTCCTTTTGACATTTTGCTTCTATTTGAGAAACTGGAAGATGAGTATGAGATCATTTTCATTGAGGTTTGGGGTTTTTTTTTAAAGCAAATTTCTTGCCTGGGTCTGAGATCTGAATTAATTCTTCCCATTCAGGCTGAAACAACTGTCTGTTTTCACTGGTAGCCTGGTGAGACAGTGAAGAAGTCTCCCAGCACTAGCCCTATCAGCCAGCACTGATGTTCTGACCTTGGTAGTCCTGTACACTCAGGATGGCAGGAATCCACTTCTCAGCTGGGCAATGCTCTCTGCACTAGGACCTGTCTGCTGACTGGTAGCAGTTGACGTAAGAGTTAAACAAGAAGAACCTACCAGCCTGAAAGGACCAGCTGGAGAAACTGTCTTTAATGCTCTTTACATGTCAACAAAGATGAATCTTCTTGTATCTGATAATGAAGATACATGTTAGAGGAAGATTTTGTTCTATAGCAAGGACCTGCCTTTCCTTTGACACTTTCAGCATATAGCGTTCCATATAGAGCAGTAAAAGTTTGCTGTTGCTAGGGCTGTTGCTGTTGCAAGCACAGTGCTCAGAAAGGTGCAAAAACAAGTCAGTATAATACTGAGTGTGGGGACCTTTGTTTGAGCCTTGTACTGCTCTGGTATGGCACATCTTTGCACTGTGCACACTGAGTGCTAGTGACTGTAGGAACAGTCTATGCAACTGCCTGCTGATGCAAAGCAGGGGACACCTTTGCTTCTCGGCTGGCTCCGGCTGCACGGGGGTGCAAAGGAATTTCCTCATCCTCCATCTGCTGTTTAGCAAAGTTCACAAAAACCTGTGTGAGGAAAGCAGAAAATGTCACCATCTCATCAGCTGAGATGAGTTAGTGGAATGTCTCTGTACATTTGCATCCTCTTGGCCTCTCTGTAGCGAAGAGACAGGGACTTTGTAGATGTGAACTGAGACACCGTGCATCAGCAGAGATCATTAATTCCTTCTTTATTTTGATAAACTTCCTTGCAACTTCCTTCCTTTGGATGCACTTGCTTGTAACTAAACCCCTTTTCTTAAGCAGAAGACGGATTCAGCCAGGTTTGCATAGTTTGGTTGTGATGGGAAAAAGGAGACTGAATATTTTAGCAGGAAGCTGTAAGGCAGCCAGGAATGTCTCTAGCATTACCAAAGACACCTTTGAATATGTGGACCCTCAGCTGCCTCGGAAAGCAGGCACATGGGGCTAATACCCCCTAGCAAGTGGGTGTTGCTGAAAGCCCAGTGAACTTCCCAGGTTTTGTGTGCCTAATTACTCCTGCATGAAAGTGCATGACAGGGAGATATAAACATTTAAGTAGACCTCAGGCTACCTCTGACACAACCCAGTCCAGATCTCTTATTAAAAATAAAACACTATTCCTAGCTCAGCAGGCCTCATTCTGAATATCTGACCTTGCTCAGACTGCTGCTCCTGAAGGAATGGGTTGTGTGAATTCTGTCATCTGGGAAACTGTCTTACCAGCTTTCAAATGACACTTATTTACACAGGGAACTAATCACAGACTTCATATCTGATCCACCCTCCTAGATGAGGGGTCTGGGAATTTTGCCTGAGAAAGAGGTGCGAGATAATTCTCTACTCTGAACAGTTTGATCCTTCAGTTGCTGGGATACATCCCAATTGCATTGCCAAGGTCTGGCCAGGCTTTCCCATGGATGCTTTATTTTTTACTCACCTGATCTAAAGTTGTTTGAGACACAGAATATTCCTCAATATGCAAGTTTTCCTTATTGGAGACTATTAACCGAAAAATCTTAGCCAGAGAGGAGGAGCAGATCTGATACTGCAGCATATTGTAGTGTTTCTCTCTCTGTAAACTCCCTGGGAAGTTCATGCGTATGAATTGCTCAGCAGGAGTAGGATCTGGAGGCAGCCCAGACTTTGGAGCTTTAATTTTCAGAGTGACAATGTAGCCATCTCCAAACCTGGGAAACACATGTGGATGAAGAGATGCTTTCATTCTACAGGAAGGAAACTAATTTTCTGCAGCTATGAAAACATGAATAGGATCTGAAAGATAATGCATAATATCTAGTTTCGTAGGAGGCCTGGTATTTGCCCTGCAGAAGTGGTGTGTAGCACAACAGAGTAGAAATGACATCTGCTCAAATTGTCTAGGATACCACTGAGTTGCACCCAGAAATGGGTCTGTTTAAACAACAGCTCTTTAGATTGGATTACTGTTTTAAGAATGGCACATGTCACATACACTAAGTTTTCCCATTAAAAACACCATAAAAGTGTTCAACTTACTTGTATTTTAGCTGCTGAATTGTGCCCAGGCATTTGAAGGTACCTTTTACCATGATGGCTAAACGAGTACAGAGGGCTTCACATTCTTCCATGCTGTCAAAACAGAGAACAGATACCTGAGGTGAAAGGCAGCAGATGAACTTCAGCTGCTGTGGAATTCTGAACTCTAACTGTTTACCTGTGTGAGGTTAGAACCACAGCTCTCCCATCTCTGAGCACACTGACAATAGAATCCCACAGGAGGCGCCGGGACTGAGGGTCCATTCCAGTTGTTGGTTCATCCTGTAAGGGAAACGTTAAGACAGAGTCAGAGAAGCAGGTAAGAAAATCTATTTTGAATCAAGTCATTGTTTAGGTCTTAGCATATTGCTGCTTCCCTGCTGAAATTTGTGCCTTTAGAATGCACACGCAGCTTGAGAAGTGAGTAAATGGGTACTAATGTGCTTCTTGGCAGAAAGCAGTAAAGAAAGAAGTACAAGAAACTGTAGGTGAGGATATAATGCTGTCTGTGTAAGGCACAGCTACAGGGGAGAGAACGCAGTGACAGTTACAACAAAGGCAGCACCTACTCTAGGGTCTTAGATATAAAAAATGTAAACATTTGTGATACCCCATTATAAAACCTTTTGGGACCCAAAATACAACTAAATACAAAGAGGCTTATGCAGTTACATCAATTGTGTCAAGTCTGTCTCCCATGTTCTGATGGACATTAGAGATGTAGGTCAATATGCTGGAGAAACAAAGAGAAGAATCTTATATGTGTAATACTAGCTTTAAAGCAGAGATGGACACTTCAAATAAGATCTTTCTTTTCTAGGGCAGCAACTCTTCTAAGAGGAAAATGAGTTTTCCCCATGTAACCTTCTTGCTTACATAAACATATAGGACAGAGTTCTCCACCCAGGAAGCCAGTAAAGTTACTCTTATTCACACCAGCCAAGGATCTGGTCCTGCATAAATCACTTAACCCAGTTAGTAACAAAAAATGATTGAAAAAATCTTGGAGAAAAAAAACATTCATTCAACATTTTGTCTTAAGAAATCATGAGAAAATACTGTAGCTGTTATGTACAGGCAGAATACATGCAAAGGCACATTAAATGGCACAAGGAACCATACCATTAAAATGTTATTAAAGTGTTTCTTTTCAGCCTACAAATTAAACTGGCATGGTGTAATCTAAATAAAGAACTTTTGCAGTAATTGCATTTAAAGTTTTCCTCAAGACACACAATTATCTAATACATTATTTGATGAGAGCTGCATTTCAGCATCTGTATAGTTTAGCCTAAATTTGTATAATTTTTTCCAAAGGCATTAAAGGCTGCAAAATGATGGCTATTTTCCTCTGTTCTGCTGGACAAAGCAGCAAGGTATATGTTGTAAGATCATCTTTTACATGAGTGGTTCTAATCTGACAAAAAAAGGCAGACTGAAACCAAACATGGATTTAAATTCAGATTTGGCTGGGATATTTTATCTCAAACCACTCTTTATTGAAGATCTTTCTTCTCTAATCACTTGGGGTCCATTGGAAACAGTTATGCCTCCAAGTCTATCCCTGAAATTAAAGAGCTCAAAACAACATTAAAATAGATTTAAGCTGAGAGCAGGAAGGAGCCTGCAAGAACTGTCATAAACACCCTTGTACCTCTTTAGCATGCAGTTTTACGAGATGTTATATTGAACTATTGCAGAGCTATGTTACCATGACACTTACTAGCAAGATGAGTGGTGGGCAGCCTATCAGTGCAATGGCAGTGGAAAGCTTGCGCTTGTTGCCACCACTGTAGGTACCAGCCAGGTGGTCTGCATACATTGGAAACCCCAGCTTCTGGATGCCCCACTCAGCAACCTATGAGAGAGACCATCTTTTTCACACAGCAGCTAATGCACGACAGACAGGACTGCTGATACATCCGTTTCTGGCAGAGACATGGCAATCCCCTGGGTTTTAGCACATTCATCTTAGAACTGGAGCAGGGCAGACCAAAAAACTTATGATGATGAAGGGAATTCTAACTACTTGAGGGAAAGCCATAAGCCAGCCTCAGCTGTAGACTTCCTGTCTGTGCAAGTATTTAAATTACTTTCTTCTGGAATCTTCTTTGTGTTTTCTTTCTTATTCATAAACATCTTTAAAGACAAGAACAAAACAGCAACCAGTGCAGTTCTGGGTCATGGCAACTGCATCTTTAATCTTTCACAGTTGGTGCCACCATTAATGCTGAAGAACCAGCATTTGATAGTCTTGAATTTTACTGTTCAAATGACAGGAACCACTCCCAGGATTTCAACACAAAGAATGGCAAGCTCACTTTGGAAATTCTGGCCCTTGGCATGTTATGAACCCAGTTAATAACCACAACTATTTACTGTAACTAGGTGTAAGTCAGAGGCAAAAATGCTTTACCCTTTCAATTTCTTCTGCTGGAACCCCCCGCAGACGTGCATATAAGTAGAGATGTTCTCGGCCTGTGAGAAGGTCATCGATGGCATCAAACTGAGGGCAGTATCCCATGTTTTGGTGGACATTAGAAATTTGGGTCAATATACTGGAGAAACAAAGAAAAGAATCTTAGTTCTATAACACTACCTTTCAGACAGAGAGGGACAGTTTGAATAAAATCTCTTCTTTTCTGAGGCAACAACTCTTGTAAGAGGAGAATTAATTCTTCCTGACACAACATCCTACTAAAATACCTGTCTGTACAGAATAGCAAGGAATGGATTCTCATCTAAGGCAGCTCAGTCCTGGTTAAGAGTGTAAGCCCATTTCCCCTCCACCCCATTTTCCTGTTTAAGTATAGGCTAACTGGATGAGAAGTTATTTGAACAGCTGTGCAGATCTTACTCTTTCCAAATGGTGTTTATTTCTAGAATTAAAAAAAATCAGTCAATTTAATCTCTGAGTGTGGTCACTGGGACGAAACAGACTAACACTTCACTAGTAGCAGTAGAGGTACAGAATCACAGAATGGTTGAGGCTGGAAGGGGCCTCTGGAGGTCATCTTGTCCACCCATCCTGCTCAAGCAGGGTCACCTAGAGCAGGTTGCCCAGCACCATGTCCTGATAACAGAAGAGCTATTGTTCAATTCACATCCAGAGACAAAGAATCAAATCCCAAATACCTCTAACAAACCAAGACACAGCCTGCAATTAAACTAATACAAGTAAATACCAGATCACGCTCTACTGACTCCTGACATTATGCCAGCACTGTGTAAACAAAGATGCTAAAAACAGCCAGAGAAAAGTCCCAAAGCTCAAATCGAAGTATCATGTTGGACTGGTTATCTCATGTTTGTGAGGTCTTGCCATTAGATCCAATTGCCTTGTCTCACTATTAGCACTTCTGTAACTAACCACAGATCTTACAACAGAGTGTTAAAGGTATAAAGTGCCAGTGTGCGTTAGCTGTGGTCTCTCCCAGTGCCATAAAACTGGAAAAGAGCTGCTAGGTCATTAAGACAATGATCTGGGCACTTCTACTGCGGTAAATGGACTGTCACAGTTGGTTTTATTGAAGTACTTACCTACTGCCAGCCACTACAGCATTGCCAGATGTCACATCAGTATCTCCAGTCAGCATTTTGAACGTTGTTGTTTTGCCAGCACCATTCACTCCCAAAAGACCAAAGCACTAGATTACAAAATTTATCACATTCTTTAGTATTTCCATTTCAGATCAGCAGGAGCATAAATCTGATCTGATCCGTGGAATGTAATCAGTGTTATTGAACAACCTACCTCTCCGGGACGGATGCCAACACAGAGTCTGTCCACTGCAGGCTTGTGCCTTCCTGCATAAATCTAAATTGATAGGAAAAAAACCAGAAAAATCCTATTTAAAGACATCTACAGCAAAGAAAATATTCTGAAATGTTTAGTTTAATGCTACTGGGATGAGGCAACTTTAGAACCAAGTATATAAAAATTAAAAGTAGGCATTCTAGAAAGACATTTATTTACAATAAATGTGTTATGACCCCTAAAAATTCTTCATTTTCTGCATGCAGCCTTTTACTTCATATCTTTAGCACTAGAAGACAGACCTGATGTTTTGCTAGGGCAAAGGATGTATCAAACCAAAGTGGAACAATACAGCAAGATAGTCTGGAAAGAATGATACTCCAGTTCTCTATTCATGAGAACCCAGCAGTGTGTGTAATCTTTGTATTTCTGTAGTTCAAGCTTGCATGCATTCTCATAGCATAACTCAGATGCCTTCAATCTCTGAAAAGAAGATAAATTAGCAACAGCTATAGCCCTCAACATGAAAGCAACCAAATAGTTAACTTGAGATTGAAACTCACCTTTGGAAAAAACAGCACTGCAGAAGGAAAGACTAGTAGTAGGAGCAGACATGTAACAGGTACCAGTCATGTCAGACAATGTGAGGTAAAAAAACCCAAACCCCAATCAAACCTTGTTTTCTAAGGCATAAGGTTGATTTTGAAAACAATACCACTGAATCCACAGCTGAAATACATTCTGAAAGAATAAATTGACGCTAGACTAATTTGTTTCATTCTTCTCAATTACCTTGGTCAGTTCTTGTAATTGTAAGATATCTGTTTTGTTCCCTCCATTCATAATTCTTTTTCTTTCTTCTGCAACATCCTCATCTTCATCAGTAATAGGTGACATGACAGTCTCAGCAAACCTGACAGCAGAAACAACGAGTTGCCCTGCATGCAGTTAGAATAAGTGGGAAACAATAGCTGACCAATTGCTAAAAATGTGACTAGTGGAAGCAGTGAGGTTGAAACTTCCCAATGTGACACTGGCTGGAGCATTCCTACTGTTGGGAGAATCCCTGACCTTTGAAAGTTAATCTCTAAATACTGAAAGGGAGGAAATGGCTTGCTCAAAAGAGCATGCCTTGTCAGTCACTGACATGACATAACCTGACCCTCAGCCACAGCTTTGGCTCTTTGGCTGCTCTTTAGCAGCTAATGATAGTCCTTCTGCAGATCTTTTGAGTAGACCTCCCTGTAAGCCAGTATTTTATAACTGTATTGCAAGATATTCTAAATGTACAATTAGGAGTGAATGACCCACTCACACCTGGAAAGTAGCTGCTTTCCTTGAGACAGAGGCACATTTGTAAAGCAGAGGGGAAGCTTGCATAGGGTCCAGACAGCAACTGTCCTATCCCATTGACTAGAATTCCTGCCCTGGGCTGTCAAGCTAGTTCCTCATGCCCGTACTTATGACATGACAAACTTTCCAAGTCAGTCTGTAATCTCACTATTACAGTGTCTTAATCTAAAAAAATGACACTAAAATCTTAATTCAAGAAAACTCATTTCTTTAATAACATGTTCCTAAAGCCTATTGAGACAATATAAATTTTTTAATGCTTTCCTGGACCAGTATATCAACAAATCAGGATGAATTCAGGTCAGTAAACAGGAAAAAGAAAAGCTGATCAATTCAGAGAAAAAGAAAGAAAAAAGAAAAAAGGGACATAGAGAGTAACAAAGATACACTGTTAATAAAGGAACATTAATACAGGCTTTCAGACATACCATCTCGTGGAGAACAAATGGTGCTGCATAAGCAGGTTCAGAAAGAAGAATGCAACCCCTTGAACAGCCATGGCAACCAGGTTCTTTCCAACAAAGTCCCACTGAAAAGGATTGGAAACATGTTCCTCACCTTTGGAGAAAGAGCACCAGAAAGCAAGATGAAATACTGCTGAAAAACCCCCACTGCTCCTCAGAACAAAAGGAATAATCATAGTGGTTTTATGATGAAAATCTCTACTTTATGTGATCATGATCAGGCAATGTCTTCATTTTCCAGTGTCTTACAAAGATTCTTAAGAAGATACATTTCCAGCTCGGCTGCTGCAT
This sequence comes from Nestor notabilis, assembly GCF_000696875.1. Lineage (NCBI taxonomy): Eukaryota > Metazoa > Chordata > Aves > Psittaciformes > Psittacidae > Nestor > Nestor notabilis. The sequence continues at coordinate 59,889 of NW_009933218.1, read as the reverse complement.
GGGAGTAAAAATGAATACAAGCTCTCTGAATACGCACTAATTTGGATATCCTAACAAGAAATTTGCATGAATTATGTGAAAGACACACCTTTTCTGAACCAAACCAGCTGAGATCTGCTATATAACTACTCTTCTAACAAGAAGTTGTCTGATAGCAAAGACAGCCATATCCCAAGAGGATGCATTTAAAGAGCAGAAGCCACTTTAAGAATTAACAAGAAGGCCACCTAAGCATTCAAATGAAATGAAATACTAAACCCTCCTGTAATGTGTAAGGATTGTAGAACAAATGACAAAAATACACTGGAGTTTGACATTGAACAAATGGGTTCATTTCCAGTACAGACAAGTGGCTGGGCTGTAGAGTTCTGGCAGCTGTATGAGAAGCTGTGATTCCTTCAAAGAGGTTGAACTTCCATATTCATCATCCACCTGATTATGTGAAATGGGAGTATTTCAGAAACAGCCACGAGTTTTCCAAGATAACACTTCCAACCATCCCATCCATGGCCAGGACTTGTGATGCTGATAAAACTTGTTGCTTTCTGGCTTTACTTACCAAACCTAGCATATACTTCAGTTACAGCTTGGTTCACAGCCAAGTCAATGAGTCCGCGGCCCAGGCAAAAATGTGGGAAGACCATCAGCACATTTTTCAATGTTTTATTAAACTTCAATAAAGACTATAAGACAGAGAAACAACACAACAAGCAGTTAAAACTAGAAAACATAACGACATGAGTGAAAAGTTCTTTGTCATGTCAGAGAAACTGGATGTTCTGTGTTCTTACAACAAAGGAAACAGAGCATTTATCCAGTTACACCCAAACTTAGGCTTTGGTGCAATGTGGAGATACCCAAAACACTGTGCTAGTAGCAGCCTAGCTGCACCAACACCAAATCTCCCTCTGGAGACACAATGTCTGCCACAGAGACTTACTCCCAGAGGTAACAATAGCGTCCTGCTGTCCCACAGACCGAATGGCATTAGGTTGAGCCCTATGCTATCAAGAAGCATGGCTCAGAAATCAGGAACACTAGAGACAAAGTATTGTAAATCTGGCCCTTGAATCCATGAACTTAAACAAAATCTGTTTCTCCTTTCTGGCAAATTACAATGCTTGATCAGCCCATGGTGTTTGAAAACACACTGTCACATGTAATGATACCTAATTGGATTGCTGTCAGATGTAGAAAGGGTGTCAATCACAGTGGCGAGAGTATCAGCAACTGCAGAGGTGTAGTAGTTCATACAAGATACTGATCTTAGCCTAAGAACTAATTTTGGCACTCACTGTATTCTGTCTATTCTTGTGTTTTCTGTCACCTTCCTGGTGGTGTTAAACCATTTTTGGGCAAATCTCTAAACGTTACTATAAGCAGAACATCTCCTCTAACGTAATAACTTGCAGGAGTGTCTTTCCTTGCTTAGAGGTGACTCCATGATTTTCGACCATCTACACCTTCCTGCACAACCCAAGCTGTGGAAGCAAACACAAAGTGCCATGTCCCTTCCTCCCCACCTGTGATAGTGTACAAAATTTTGCTCATAGAGATGAAAAACACTCAATGTCACTTGTGTGTGTAGCCCAAGACACCAACTGCCCTGAGTCACTTCTCTGGGTTATTCTGCTCATCTGTCCTGCAGCTATTCAGCAAGTTGCCCACTCATTTATTGCCAGAAAACATGGGAAGGTAAAGAAAGACAGTTACTGTTAGAGATGGTTATGCTTGGACACGCTTTGCACAGCTCTGTAAAACCAGCTGTTAACAAAAACATTACTTACCGGGTTGTTTTCAAATAACTCCAGGATGAATGTAATAGCACTGCTGTTGATCCCCACAAAGAGATTAATACAAGATAATGCAACATAAGCAGTGCTAGGGACATTGAAGAAAGAAGAAGCAGGGTACATCATGGGAATTACTGCCCATCTGCATGCAAAAGACAGAAAAACTATGACAACAGCTTATCAGTATCCTCCTGTCAGTTGACTTGATGAGAACACAAAGTTGAGTTTTGTCTCAACCCAAGTGTAATGAAATGGTGTGACCCACCAGAGATGCCACCGCAGCATTCTTGCCCTAGTTGCTAGACAAAAAGCTTTTTCTGCTTGGTCTTTTTTGCTGTTAAAATGCAGGGCAATAGAAACTGCTAGAACTAAGAAAACTGAACACCAGCAAGCTTATTATCACCCAGTTATCCTTGCACATCTGACTGGATTGTACCCCAGGAGGGAGAAATAAAGAAATGCTAGAGAAAGCACACATGATGTACTACTTTGCTAGATATTCCCCAGCTTTTGGAACTGCCCAAGTCAGAAACTCTGTGAATTTTGGTGTTCTTTAACTCCTACACAATTTTATTTCCCTACTCCTGATGTGGAGCTTCATGTGCTGTGATTTCTGGGACACAGCAGATGCACATGCAGCAATGCAAAAGGAGTATTCCTCTGGAATAAATTTACAGTGCTTAGCAACAGTTAGTCCAACCAGGAAGAATTCAGGAACAACAACCTGGGTTGCTTAACAGGACAATACAACACGTTCAGAAAGAATCATCCTAAGTTTCCCCCTGTGACTGCAGCTGGGTACAAGGGCTAGCAGATGATTCTATGAATTTACCTGCCTTTGTGTTTTTCTGAGGAGCATATTATGAAATGATCACTGAAGTCACTGCCTTGTGATTATATATATTGCATCTTGGTAGATGTGTTAAAAAATGCAAATACATTTTAAATGTCCATCCACACAGCCATGAATATACAGCCATTACTGTATTTGAAAGAATATACAGAGCCGCAGACAACTTGTTAAAGATACCACTATTATTGCACTTTAAAAAGAGAGAGTGAAAAATTAAACCAAAAGAACATTGTGAACTGGGTATTTTCAGAGATTAAATGATGATCATGCTTTACATTTTCTCAGGATTTTCATTCAAAGAACACAAAATCTTCAGAAAATTAAAGGTAGTCTGTCCTGAAAAGAACTGTTCCCTCTTAGGCTTAATTTGTAATACACATAAGGAGGATGTGGAAAGTTTCATCTTTCTCTTTAACTCTAGAAATAAACCTGGTTGATCATTTTGCCTAGACCACACTAGCTGCAGGGCTACCAGGACTATGATTTTATAGATCAAAGGATATGATCATTAATTAAATGAGAGAAAGTGAATTTCAGTCAGCCTTATAAAATGTTATTTTGCTAACAAAATGCTCATTTGAAGTCAAAAGAAGCTTTGACTACTCAGTGTTCTTTGCCATTGGGTCAAAAGCTGAAAGATATTTTAGTATTGGCTGTCAGTGAGATGAATGAACAACCACTGAATTCCTACACAATGTACGCAGAAAGCAGCAAACCAAACAAATATATTTTCCTGTAAGGATCACATTTAATGCTTAAAACATAAGTCAGTGACAAAAAAAAGTCTCCTTCGCAGCATGTGGCCAGACAGTGTGTAAACGTCTTGGAGCGGGGACAGAATCCAGTTCTAACCTGTATCATACCCACTCAGTTTTATTCTTTAAAGCTGGATTTCACTAAGTACTGAGCTCAACAACATGAAATCATTTCCATGTGGAATACAGGGCCCCATATGTAGGAGTAACACTGAACACTCACCCGTACAGAAGCAGCAGGGCAACAAGCACAGGGAGGTTAGTTGGTGAAGTGTATGCTTTCTTGTTGAAGCCAGCGAATATAACCACAACCATTCCAGCACTCAGTGCATAATTCACCTGCCACATGAGAGGGTGAAGATCAGTGTTTAAGGCCTGAGAAGGTCTGCAACCATATCCAGATTCTACACATTATTCCAAAAGGATTTTGTATTGAGGAATAGCAGAATTTATGGGCTAGACCAGTCGCACTCAAGCTTTTGGACCAATGGGTCCTTGGCAGCGTTCTGCATTTTTCTGAGACATCTTTTATCAGACTGTTCATCAAAAATATAACATATAATTGTTGTTTCTTAGATTATGGTTTGGGAGCCAACTATTTCATGGTCCTATTGGCAAGCTGCCCGCAGAAAGAGGCTGTGGGTACGTAAGGGAAGTGCAGTTTCTGCTGATGCAAAGGCTGTGTAGGAGGGGAAAGGCTGGTTACTTGAGCCACATTCCCGGGAAGAAGCTGAAGTGAGTGTGCTTGGCCACTGCTCTCCTAGATTTCTCTGAGTGCCCCTCTACTGCAATGCATAGAGCTCCTCATGCAGAAAGGAGTGTTTCACAGAACTGCTAACACCAACAAATACCTTTGCATCACGCTGTCAAGGGCCACAGCCAGCAGAATTCCTGCCAAGCTGCTGGGAGGCTGCTGTGACAGCGGGGGACAAGAACTCAGAGACCTGCTTCTTTTCCCTCATTTACTAAATGAATGCTGTGCTTCGCCTTCTCCTGAAAGAGCACCTTCTGAAGCCCATGCAGTTTGGGGCTTTTCAATTTTTTTCCTTTTCATTTTCTCAATTATATGTTCATGCTTTTCTTATTGCATAGCCCTTGGCCACTCTCTTTGTTGAGAAGGCATGGCTAGAAAACAAGCCCCTTGCTGTGTCTTATCCAGGCAAAGAATCTGCTCCTTTGTGACAAAGCGGCCTGAAGTGTAATGGGAGGGTAACTGAGCCCTGACTAAGCAAGAGTGGGTCTGGGGTCTAAATCCTTTTGCAACAACACAGTGTTCATAACACATGAATACATCTACGTCATCCTAGACACCCCAGAGTATTTTGTCTGGCCTCCAGGTACTGTTCCAGCAGGCTGTGAATCTCCCCCACCTAGATTTCTTGAGCATCTTGAAACATGCTATGGTTCTTCTAGAGGGCAGGAATGACTAGCATCAGGTAACTGGGCTTTCCTCTGCTCTGGTAAGTTGTGCTTTATTGTACGTTCAGTTGTAATGATTGGAAACCTTAAGATTACCACAGTTTAAGCTTCATTTGTTGAATAATGAATTGTGCACCTGACTTAATTTTTACATCTGTAATTAGTTAGGAGGTCAAATCCTTATCCTGCTTTGCAATGCTTGGAATCACCTTCACTCAATTCACCAGTTAGTTCCCAGTTCATGCAAACCCAGGAATAATTGCAGACTATGAAACCAGACCAGCAGTTACTCACTATGTCCCACATGAAGTTGGTTAGCCAGTAGATTGCAGGGCTCACACCACTGACAAACTGCAGATGCTTGGCTTGTGTTACACGCTCTTGAATCAGATATAAAACAAAACTGGCTGGTATAAAGGACATGGCAAAAATCACACAGATGGCAACAACAGCATCCACTGAAGTGGTCAGCCTAGAACAGCACAAGAAGGGACTGTGAGCAAGGGAATGGATACAATGCAACACTATATTAACAATTGGGGAATCTGGAAGGAATTTTAAGACCTAGAAGTAGCAAAGCTATTTTGTAAGCAGAAGACTTTTCCTGTTTCAAAATGTGCTGCTGTATTTTCCCAAGTTGTGCTGGAGGCTATAGCTAATGAGTAACGATGTTGGGGACTGCGGCTAACAAATACAGATGATGGTGGCACTATTCCCTGATTTTTTACTTGCTTTCATTCTCTGGGAACAATTCAGCTCCTATACATGTATCAGTTTGAAAGCCTTTCCTGTATGGCATGTCTCAGACTAGACATTAAGGCACAGTAGTCAAAGGCCTGGGAGCTGGGAAAAGGGGGACTCAGAGAGGCATGTTGCAGACCGTGAGAGGAAGCACAGATCTTACCTCTGTATTAAGGCAGGAGTTTTCAGTTTCACTGAATTCTGAACTTAACAGGAACCATGAATGGGAGCCATGTCTTCTTATGGGTGTCTTTTTCAAGAAATCAATGGCTTTTAGATTCTGGAATACACTAGCCCTACTACATGCCATTGAAAATCTACCTATGTGCTGTCCTTAGCACCAAGGCAGAGATTGTTGACTACTGCCTACCTGTAGCCAAATTAAGGACAATTGCTGATTCCTTTCTTGATTATGATCTCTGTGTCATTTCACAAGTAGATCTACTGGCTTTAGTGCATGAACAGAGACTTCAGAATCTTTGTGCTTGGGAATCAACATATATGTGTAATCATGTACAACCAGTGGTCATAGCTCCTACATAGGATGGGAATGAACTCTTACAGGAATATAATGAGTCAGAATAGAATAGAATGTATATGTAAATCTTGATTAGAATAAAACTCCAGGGAAAGGCCTCCAGGTTCTGCCAACTGAACTCTTTCTCCACAGAGTATGAGTACGCTAGAGGTAGGAAGCTGCCAGGAGAGGGAGGGGTAGAGCCAGCAGCAGAGCACAGGCAGACTTACACAGTGACTTCAGAGAGTTGCTCCTTAGTGAGGTTCAGAGGATGGTTTACAGCAGTGATCCCAAATTCTTCAGGGGCTTGGCCAGTCCGCAGGTTAGCTCGAAGGATTGCATTATTGGCTACATTAAGGAAACTAACCATAGCATGCCAGCCTTTATTGTTAAACCACACCTGAAAGAGTCAGAAAGCAGAGATTCATTTAAGAACCCTTCATTAATAACCCTGAGCTGCAGGAAAAAACTTGGCTGTCTTTTATCTACTTTGGTGGGCATTGTCAGCAGGGAGGAATCCAGGACCAGGAATTCATAGCTCCCAGGCACAATCCAGCAGGAGGAGCTCACATACTATGCTTTTAAAAGGGTTGGACAACCACTCTCAAGGGATTTTGCGGAACTACATTTGAAAATTTAGCAGAATGTGTCCTACTCAGCAGTATTTGGGACAGCCAGAGCTACTAAGAACATGGTTAAAATCTCTCAGATTAGAAATAAATTTGCATTAACAATGTATCTCATCTCCATAATAGTATTTCAGCTGTGGTTGCACCTGAGAATGCAACTAGCAATATTCTCACAAGTTGAAGTCTATGTCAAGAAAGAATGGGAGCTAGCAGACTGCTCCCAGTAAAATACCTTAATATTATCTTCAGTTTCCATGTATTTAAGGAAATTAGTCATTTCTTTAGCAGCAGCCAGTGAAGTATGTCCCTAAAATAAAGAAGGTTAAAGCTCAGCTGCCTGGTGAAATCCAGCACTGCAGGTCTTCAGCTTCATAACAATTCTTTAGCAAGGGGACAATAAAACCAAAGGAAATCTTGCTTACTCCTGTGATGTTCATCATTCGGCCAAGATCACTTAAAAAATTGACAACTTGATCTCCAGAAACGTGAAGGACTGGGAGCTTTCCTCCTATAGAAATCCCTCCATATCTAACAAAGAGAACAGGATCATCAGTCACTTGTACCACATACCCAAAACTCTGTACTTTGATAGAAGTACTAAAAACTCAATTAATGTAAGTTTGTTTTCTATACATCATATAATTCATGTATAGCAATCTTCACTCTTTTTCTAACAAGTTGTGTTAGGTCTTTTTAGGGCTTATAAATAATAGACTTTCTATCACTTCCTGAGCGTCCATGTCAAGATCCTGAAAAAATTACTTAGATAGAAGATTTGGAGCAAACAGTTATTTACACAGTGCAAAATCTTTAAGTCAAGATAATTGGCATGTAAGTGTTTAGCCAGCATGGACGACTAAGGACAGCATGGACCTCAGTTAAAATTTCAGTTGCCCTGAGAGGAGCAGGTATTCACCAGTGCTGGTGCCAGCCAACACTCCATAATAATAAATACTATTATATGAGATGAACCATAATCTAATCCCATATAAAGTAATGCTTGCACATGAACAAGCAGATATTCTGTGATGGAAGCCAGTCATCCAGCTGCTACCTTTGAAGTGAACTCCTGCTGCTGAAAAACTGAGTATGTTCTTCAGGCTAATCAGTCATCTTCCTAAGCTTAGTAGCTACAGTGTAGACATCACACCATGGCTGGCTGATGTCTCTGCATAAGTGTGGGGCACTAGTGGAATCTGGTTTATAACCACTGCACATGTTCAGAGCAGGGATGAGGAGTTGTGGTTGTCACTTCAGTACCTGATAGTCTGGTGCCCAGGTTTCATCTTCCCCTGGTCTTTTCTTTTAAGGGTTCATATTTTCCTGCTGCTCTGTGAAAGAGCTGCGTCAGAGCACTGTCACAATGTATGCATTATTGTATTCTAACTTTTCATCACTCAGATCCCATTAATCTGACTGCTGAGGTAGTAAAACTGTGATTGTTCCATTGTGTGCCTCTGGCCTTCATCCTTCTGGGTTTAGTCCAAATAAACGTAACTCCTTGTCTTTATAAAACCCTTGCTGACCCCCACCCCATTTCCCACTGAAGCCATCTTTGTTCTATACTATCTGCCACAATTCCCCCTCTCCATTCAGAGAAACATTGGGAGGCTCCAGGTTAAACAGAAATCCATTGTTCCTTTATTTACCGCTATAATCTGTGAATTGGTTTCTTACCTTTGCTCATTGACCCAGTATTTGCTCTTCAAGCTGAAACAGACAAACACAATCCCATCTCTTAATGCACAGAACCAGTCAATGGTATTGTCAGGCTTAAATGGAAATTAAAGGTGAATTCAAGTGTTTTGCAGATCTCCAGTTTCCCCTAGACAGCCTTTCCCTCCCTCCTCTCCTCCCCCCCCTTTTTTTAATTTCTTTTATCTGCTTTCTTTTTAAATGAATGTGATAACTGTGAGTTGTGGGGTTGTCAGGATTTTTGGTATTCCTTCCAGCGGTTTGGTTTGTTTTCTGACATGATTCATCTCTAGCTTATACAGAGATAAGAAAAAGATTTTGGAAGTGACACATACTGGTTCTATCCTAAATCCATAATGAATTGATTTTAAAAGATCTATCTAAAGCAATTATGACATATGCTAAGAGGAATCAGTCAAAGGCAGCCAGCACGTAGCTAGTATAATGGGAATTTCAAGGACTTTGCTGGGAATTGAAAAGGTAGGAAGGCCTGAATCAGAAATAACAGTACAGCTAATGACCATGCAAGTGAAGAGCTATCAGTAGGACAGATGGATCTAACATTATCCTTTGGCTCTTAAACGCTTTTGGGAAGCAAGTGATAATTCACTCAGGCAGATAGTCATGCTGTCATGGCTACAGTTCTTGAGGGACACAAACCAGTATCTCTGCAAGACAGTTCTCCATGCTGTGCACAGGCACCAGTTTTCTCACCACTGACAGAGTTACCATTAACATCAACATCCCACCAACATCAGAACTTAGGTCTGCCTATAAAAGAGTACCTGCTTATAAAAATAGGTATAAGTAAAACAATTTAACTCCCCTAAAATGAGCATCTCTAGTCTTACATTAGGGATATGGACATGATGCTCGAGTCTACACAATCCTGTGGCAAATCAGGTACCCATGTTATCATTAAATGAGAATTTCATGGCCAGGTACAAAATACCACATGTGAAAAACAAAGATTCATCCCTACCTCCCTTTTATCAAAGTGGGGTATGTTTTCACCAGAAAATCTGAAATATTTCTGTGGGTCAGATCTTGAAGAATTTCTGTGCTGTGTTGCACTCTCTGACAAGAAAAGAAAACCTCATCAATCACAGGAAACTTTACAGTCTCTAAAGCTATCAAGTGTTTGTCAGGAAAAAAGCAAAAGTAGCTTTGGTCCAGAGGAATTGCTCAGGTTCATAGTACCAGTGGAACGGAGCAGGCCATTTACTTTCTAGCCCAAACATCTTTACTTTCCCAAGATTTCAAAAGAAATCATGAAATCACAGAAGTCTGCGAGGGATGACACAAAACAGTTCACTTTACTCTGAAACTTGGCCCAAGTTATTTGCAACAAAGGTCAAGGTTGCTCAGAGCTATTTTTTCACTGCGACAGAAGGAAGCTTTTCAAAATAAATTGAGGTCCCAGTGAAGATAAGGTGGTTTTCTATGATTTGACAAATTGAAGTAAAAATTAACATGGAAACTTCACCTTCAATACCACGGTAGATACTTTGAATGAAGATTACTCTCTTTTTATTTTTACTGAAAATGATGTCAAATGAAAATGATGCCTTTGGGAGGCTTTTGCAAATACAGGGTCACTGTGAAATGCAAGACTTCAAACTTGCTGAGTTTATCCCAAGGTAGAATATACTGTAAAAGGTTCTTGGGCAGTTTCAGAAGGCAAAGTTTGCAACCTGAAATGACCTAGAAACTCTAATGAACTTTCCAGAAGTTCTTCCATTTGTCCACAGAGAGGCAGTACTGGAGGATACAGAAGATCATTACAGCTCCTTAGCTTCTAGACAATACAGAGGGGTAGCATCCTCATAGTTCCTCTACTGAATGAGCTGTCTATGCTCAGACATCCTTCCCAATTATTTACATACTGTTGCTTCCCTGGAGACTCAAATGTGAACGGTTTCTTCCTGACAAGTTACGCAAAATTATCATAACCTGCCAAGTTGTCAGGACAATATTATAATCAACACATTTCCCTTAGATTAGTAGAATCCCCATAAACAAGCAAAAAATTAGTTTTGTATCCTATTGGAATTTGAAGCTCTAGACTAAATTTCCTTCTTAAATACACTAGCATGCACTTACCAAAATTCATCTTTGGCTGTTGACTGGACAAGGATTACTTGGAAATCAGAAATAACCTGGGATGCTGTGAATAATTTATTTTTTTTTGCTTTTTAGGCAGGAATACTTCAGATATTTAAACCAAGTTTGCTTTGTTGTTTTGTGAATAGCAGCAGAGAAACCAAAGCAAGCCAGATCAGTATCTTTTAAGAGATTTGGATTCAGAAACTTGTGACATCAGTATTAAAACTAGAATTATTTTAGTCATTTGGCTAATGTGTGCAGCCTGGCAAAGAGAATAGTAAAGTTGAGGCATTAAATGAGTGAGCTATTCCTCTGGCAGTGCCTCCTGTTCTGCTTTCTTTAACTTGCTAGAAAACACCTAGAGAATGTAAACACCAACAGGCTATGATTTTCCTTTGCTCTTCAAAAAAAGCAAACACATTTTATAAAGGGTACTACTAAGATTATTCATTGATAGGAGCAGGTAGGTACCTCTCATCTCTTCTCCATACAGCGCCAGTGGTATTAAATGAGTCATCTTCATGCACATGCATACAAATACAGAATCACAGCATCATAGAATGGTTTGGATTGGAAAGGACTTTAAGATCATCCAGTTCCAACCCCCTGCCATGGGCAGGGACACCTTCCACCAGAGCAGGTTGCTCCAAGCCCCTGTGTCCAACCTGGCTTTGAACACTGCCAGGGATGTGGCAGCCACAACTTCCTTGGACAACCCATTCCAGGGCCTCACCACCCTTGCAGGGAAGAGCTTCTGCCTTAGATCTAACCTGAACTTCCCCTGTTTCAGTTTGAACCCATCACCCCTTGTCCTATCACTACAGTCCCTGATGCAGAGTCCCTCTCCAGCATCCCTGTAGCCCCTTTCAGACACTGGAAGCTGCTCTGAGGTCTCCAGCAGCTTCTCTTCTCCAGGCTGAACAGCCCCAATGTTCTCAGCCTGTCTCCATATGGGAGGTGCTCCAGCCCCTTTAGATATTTGTTTTGCTCGCTGAGAACTAACTTTCTAGGACTAGAACCAAGGCATGCAAAAAATTATCATTTGGGGTTGACTCAACGTTAATTTTCCGTGTTTAATGTGCTGACCCCATTCCATGGTTTTCAAAACCATGACGTTTTCTTTCCTTCCTCTCCTCTTTCTCCCTCCTTTAAAGAAAGGCAATCTTCTCAATAGAATTTTCTTTGAGACAAAAAACAATTTTTTTTTTAAATTATTTGATAAAATGGTTAAATTTTTGTGATTTTCTTCTAGATGAAAAAGTTGCAATTGAGATGAAAACAGTGATCACATTTCATTGAAACGTGCAAGCTTTCCCAATACCTCTGAAACTGAATTCCAAATCCCAGCAACTCTTGCTCTGTTAAGAAAACATACTCCATTCCTTCCATGCCTATTGGCATGGCAAGGTACTTCCATACTTATCCCTTTCCCAGCACTTGCCATGAAAGTTTTCTACAGAGATTTACAGCACAAGGACCCAACCTGTGGTGGGGGGAGGCCTCCTGCACCTGCAGGGCATTCTGGCAGCATAGTGAGTTTCTTGTGAGTGCTGCACTTGCAGGAAGGTGATGGATTGTCTGGGCTCCACTTGTGGCTCAGCAGGAGGCTGCTTAGGTTGGGATGAACAGCGGGTGTGTTCCAGGCAGTTGGCATATTGTTGCATGGGTAGTTCCTGTGTGGAGAATACTCTTTAAGCTGTGCAGGGATACAGTTCATGAGAGCTCACAAAATTGCTGAAGCTATTGCTTCCAAACACACCAATGGCAACAGGAAGAACCTGAGAGGACTCACGTGTGGAAAGTGTCAGGGAAGCTGTAAAGATTTGAGTATGACCTACTGACCTAAATTTTAAGGCTGCGTAATTCTCAATAGAAGGCTACATGAGCTGCTTTCCAGCCAGTTATATTGAGCACTGGGAATCATTTTTAATCCAGTGGCATTGTCATCTTGTCATTTGCTTGTTACTTTTGACCCAATACTAGATAGTATTGCCAACAGTATACCTGAAGCATTGGCTGTAGTGAAAAGCCAAGCCAATTCATTCTTGTTTCACTACTCAAGAACCTGTAGTAATACCCTGCTAGAATCTTGTTCCAGACAGGTTAGCCAGCAACTTACGGAAGAGGCTCATTCTTCATGCAGCGATTTCCAAATCCTGGTTTATTCAAGAAAGCATCAGTGAGGGAGACCATCTGCTCACTGCCAGGACGCTCATTGCTGAGGGAAGAACACAGGACTTTCTCTATAGAAATGTTTTTCAAACCATTGCACTGGAAGACACATAGCAACTGGTGAAGGGCACCCATATGGCAGAACCAACTGCACCCTCCAAATGCTGCTGATTCAGTTGGTTTATTTCTTCATGCAAAACCCCAGAGCCTTCCAAGATAATGAACAGGCTAAAGCAATGGTCCTTTGCTCCTAATATTAAAGCCTGACTTCTGACATAGACTGATACCAACAGTCTCCAAAAAGGCTTGAATTTCTACCCTCTCAGCCCCATCACAGTCAGTAATCAGAAGATGAGAAACATTCTGCATTCTCATTTGCTGAGGCCAAAGAGACAACGCTGCTAATAGTGAAGTGACTGCAACCAGCAAAATAACACCAGACTACAGAATGTCACTACTGCCAAGTGTTACACAAGCATGAATATCAAACTCTGTTCCCACACTTCAATGTATACATTGAATTAAAGTTTCATGTGAATTTTCGGTATGAAACTCAAGGAAAAAGCTTCAGAATTACTGCCTTCAGTTTTGCTGCTTTCTGCTAGTTGGGATCTAGTCTAGGACTTTAAACTTGGTTTATAAATTTCCTCTGCATTGCACCTGTTGTGACTTGGTGCAAGTTCAGCTTCGGAATGCGTGGAAGTGAAGGTGAAACAAGTGTTCAGGAGAGCACAGAGGAGTTGTGCGGGGACTTCGAAAGAACAGAGCTGAAGCTTCTATGAAGAATGAAAGGAGACAAAGTGCTGGTAGACCAAAAAACCCAAATTCAGACCCAGCCAAAGAATAATGTGTGGGAAGAAGCTTCTAAGAGCAGCACTAATAAAACCTAAGAGTCTCTGCTTTCATCTCGTTTCCATAACTTTGCCCAAATACTGTCCTAACTATAAATAAATCTACCACAGGTCAGCAGATAGGCTTGAATCTCATTGTTCTTTAAGATTATGATTATAGTAGTTCTATGGCATATCAGAAAGTCAGATTTCTTACTGCCCTGGGTCTCCTGTTAGCCAGGATATGTAACTTTGTAAGTGCTGAGGTAATGAGTTCAGGTAGGAAGAGGAGAGTACCAAAGATAGCAAGATATTTGAAGCACTCTTAGTTTGACATACACGCAGCTGTATTCTCCACTTGCACCAATTTCATGCTATTTTAAATCCTTTTTTATACCACATAGAGTGAGAAAAGCCCACTAAGACAGGGCCCCATAATCCTAAAAGCTAGGGAGGAAAGGATGCATTGACAGATGTACTTTTACTCTATGATTCCTCTCACCTGAAGAAAGTAAACTGTTGTCCATAGATCCAAGGGTGTAAGGTTAAGGCAGGATATTCTCCAAATGGAGGAATAATGACTGTAAGTATTAAAGACAGCAACACAAAACTAGCTGGGAGAACAATCTGCAGGGAACATGAAAACATCACACCAGGTTATTAGATACATGTTGTAGAGTGACACTATACAGACCTCATAATATATGTAAATAAAGGAGGGACAGTGTGAGCACGCAGATCAGATCTGGTTTATCTCCTGCACACCAAACATTTAATCTCCATTGCTTTCAGTTAAGAGTCTGTTTGTGAGAGAACTGTATTATGTTAAAAATAAAATGCCAGGCTAGTAGTGATTGAATCATGAACTTGGTGTGGGTGATAGACTCTAGGCAGAAAGAAACAGAATAGGAGGCAGAACAGTTGGAGTCATAATCAGAACAGTGAGGGACATTGTTACCCATTTGCAATAAATACCCCTGTTGCTTTGCACAGAGACAATGCTGGGAAATACAGCATTTAGAACGTTGTGAGGGAGTCAAGAACAGCAGAAGTCAGCCAGTACCTGGGCTAGGAAGTCCTTATGGCTGCGGGAAGCGTGGTGGAACCGTTTGATGAGCAGTGCTTTGATCTGCTGAAGTACAAGCTGAAAACCTTTATACTGTCGGGACCCTTTGCCTTCATTTTGGTCTCCTGCTATGCCTGCTGGCATTCGAGAAGGGGCATTGGTTTTCAGTGTGGTTTGTTCAGCTGCTTTGTTCTCACTAGAAGTTTTGCCAAGAGTAGAACCATTTTCTTGAGCGTCTCCTAGGTTAAGATGAAAAGGGGCAGAGAACACACTTTATCTTTCATACATGAAGGTAGCACAGACATCTTAGCTCCAGAGTTTACCAACTGTATATATCACATCACCAGATCGCTTTAATTACGACTGTTGCACTGTGGCTGTATCTAGTGGCATCATACAGGTTAACACTCTTCTTACTCAGCAGGATGAACAAGTTAACCATGTACGTAGTTTCTGGACTCATGGTCAGCTTATGGACTAATGGTCAAGTACTTTCTATAAAACTACTAAAACCATTGACACCTAGGGCCTTGACACTCCCTTTACTTACACAGTTAAGAATCTCATCCAATCTAAACAAAAGTCTTTCTGCTGACTTCATCTTATTTCTCAGGCATCATGTCAGGCCCTAAAAACAGGTATTTGCTGACCAAATTTGTTTTGGCAAGAACACCATACAGAGACTAAAAGTTCTGAGGTTCCTCTTTACCTGGCAGTCCCAGGAAAAGTTTATCAAGTACTAATTCATGGATCTTTACCTGCTTTCTGCATTCCAGGTTCAGCTTCTGCTGTGACCTTTAGGAAAACCTGCCATAGACAAATACATCTCCTGGTTAGGAATGGAACAGGTACAATAACCTGATTTCTGGAGCACTATACCTCATCATTTAATGTAAAAGAAAAAAAACCAGACAGCTTTGCAGGAATCCTGCCTATTGCACAACCAGAGGTCTCTTATGAAATATCTCAGAAAATAAAGGAAGGAACAAGCTAAGATACACAGACAGATTTCAGGCTAATGAGTCATGCTTCACGAGGCTAGCACGAGGTGATGCTTGGATCCTTTCTCTACGCCTATTCCAAAGACTTCATGAATGTGCCACAGCATATGTGAGTAGGTTTTGAAGAGGGTATTAGGAATTACATGTTTAAGAACAGGAACTGTCTCAGAAAACATTCTGGGGACTGATGGTAAGATCAGCAGGTATCAGAGGTCTGTTACCTCTTCAAGTGGTGTGTCTGAGACTCCAAAACTGCTGAGTCCCAGGTCATCCAGTGTTTCCTCCAGCTCTCTGAAGAGACTGGCGTAAGATCGCTGCTTAAAGTGTTTACTGGGCAGAAGGTAAACTAGCTCCTGACCAATGCTTTCAATTAATTTTGCTTCTGGGACGTGATGATGAATGACTTCTGCGAGCTCATTCAGATCTCCTGTGAAAATTAAAAACAGTCTTCAAAGAATGAATATTTAACCATGCTAAGCATGACTTCAAAAGCTGTTGTTTGCACTATATAAATGGGGACTGCTCTATTGCATAACTTAGATTATCTCAGTTAATTCTGTACTAGGCTGAGCTATGTTGCTAATTATGCTCTGGAACTATGTAGCAGGAAACTATTTCAGGTTTGCTAAGAAAGCACAATCAAATCTTCAGCAATATCTACTTAAGTTCTTCTATTATGTAGAAAAGTCAAAACAACCTTTGTCTGAGAAAGTCAGTTTCCTTTGCTCTAAGATACGCTTCAGTTTTCATGAACAAATGACACATTTTGGTGCAGACTGGTTCAAACCTCAGCCTATACTTCTAAAGCACACAAACTTCCAGTTCATCATCTGTACCTGAGACCACGTGTACATCAAAAGGGGGCAATAGGAAGCAAAGCCACAAAGAAGCTTTATCAAATTCATGTTACAATGCAATACAGATGTTAGACACAAGCACTGAAGAAGTGGACATCTGAAGCATTGATTTGCAGAATGAGATTGCAGCTTAACAGGAGACAGAACTATCTGTTGGAATGCCAAACCATCCCACTTCTTACCATCCAGTTCCTGCTCTGGAGCTCCTTCTTTGTCCCTGTGTGCACAGCTAGAGCAGGAGCAGGAGCACTGAGATCCACAGCTGCAAAGTGACTAGCATGGACAAGCGACAGATACAAAGATGAAAGTGCTTCAGATACATGCAAAACAGGCTGTAAGTAAGAGCTGTCAGCCTTTGAAGGTGGAGTCAGTGAAAAATTGGTCATATCTGGAGCATCTTGAACATCTTATACTGAAAGTCATCTGAGGACTGGATTCAGCAATGCAGAAAACATAAATCCACTTGCACAAAGCATATCTGTCAGTTCTAAATTGCATGCAAAAAACCTGGGGAAATGTGGTCAGCAGTGGCCATGAGCATACAAATCATGTTGTTACTGAGACTGGAAGCACTACTAACAAGAGAAATAATCCAGATCCCTATTTCAGGCTCTGCAAGGCTGGTTTAGCTATGGATAAATGTAGACTCTCTGGTGTCTGAGCTAGTTACTAGACAACATCTTGTTTACACCTAGTGTACTGCAAAAGCAAGCATTAGAAAGACACGATCATAAAATCATGGAATGGTTTGGGTTGTAAGGAACCTTATAGATCATCTAGTTCCAACCCCCCTGCCACAGGCAGGCATACCTTCCACTAGGCCAGGCTGCTGAAAGGACAAAGGCAACTTGACTGGTAAAAGTTTAGACACACTTAACTGATGAGAGTGAATTACAGACCGCAGAGGGCTTTCTGTCCACCTATTATTTTCACCTGTCTGTCTGTCTGTATATTTATATATTTATAATACATTTGTATCTATTTTCTCATTGCTTTCTTCATTTGGAAGTCAGTTTTGTACAGAACCTCAAGCAGTACTTAACTGCTTTCTACCTTGGTGCAGTGCATGACTGTGTGTAAGCATTTTTCACATGCCATGTGCACGGAGGGAGCCACACACTTACTGAAGCCCTTCCAGTTTTGGTGGTTTTCATCTTGCGAACGAGAGTGAGATAGAAGCCAGACCCAAAGCAGTTCTTTAGGAATACAGGAGAACCTGAGCAGAAGAGTTTCCCTTGGGATATGATGGCTACTCTGTCTCCAAGGATGTCTGCCTCATCCATGTGATGGGTTGAGAGGATGATGGTTCTGCCTAGAAGGAATGAGGAGGAATGTTCAGGAAATGGACTTTCTCCTGAACTCAAAATCATGCTTAGTCTTTTGGCAATTAATGTAGGGTTTTCTCTGCACCAGAGCCAGGTCTCAGGTTTGCCACATCCACAGGTATCTGTTCAAAGAACCTTGTTTGCTTGTTTTCATATTCCACTACTTGTGAGCTTAACCAGCAGCCCCACACAAACCATTTCCACCCTCAG
>NW_009933218.1:40121-41889 GCF_000696875.1 Nestor notabilis | reverse complement strand
TCAGCAGGAGATCCCAGATAGATCGCCTGGAATATGGATCAACTCCAGAAGTGGGCTCATCCAAGACTACCACTTTTGCTTCTCCCACAAAGGCAATGGCAACAGATAGTTTCCTTTGCATTCCACCTACCAGAGGACAGACACGTTCAGGAGTCTGAGATTAATTACATGAGTGGCAAGGATGTAATGACCCTGCTTTTCACTGGGGGGACTGGTACAAGTTACAGTCAAAGATAAAAGCAGTCTAAGAACACCTGGCTATTTATTCAAGCCAGCTTTTGAATCAAAAGTGAGATGTGTTCAAACACACTACAAGCATGTGTACATTTAGAATGAAAGAAATTACTCCTACCAAATAATATGGTAGTCTAGAGTACTGATCCAAACAGTGGAGCTGCATTATAGTATAATAGCTCATTTGCCTTTAAATAATAGAACATTGAATTTTGGTTTTTTCTTACATTGACAGATTTTCTTGTTTTAATATACTTATTAAAAAAACAACCCAGCTTTAAGTAGATCTGAATTTGTTATATATTTGAATTTGTTGTATATTTAGGGACAGGTTGTGCCAGCTTTACTATTTATACAGCCCCATTTACTGTTAAGAGAGTAAAGATCTCCGCAGTGCACAGTGATAGGTCAGAATATGTCTCCAAACACATAATTCAAACTATGATTGCCCAAAGACAAAGAAAAGGCAGCAGAAAAAACATCTTAGAACAATCCTATGGGCACCTGACAAATTCTGAGCTTCTTCATTCCTTTTATGGGTGAGGCCCATGTCTTCCAGCATTGTTTCCATCTCTTGCTCAGCTTCATCCCTGGATCTCCCTTTCAGTTGAGAATAAAACAAGATGTGCTCTGCTACAGTAAGGCTGTGAAATCAGACAGAAAGGCACCAGGGCAATGTAAATGGATAAGCAGATTTTTGTTCCCAAGCAGCAATAAATTCACCCTAGATAGATTTTCTTCATCTTGCTGAAGGAAGAGAGGCTGCTTTACCCTAAATCTGGAACCACAGATCTTATTTGGGATCAACATGCTTCCCTTAGATGTCACAGGCTCTTTCCCTGTCTTTTCAAAGCAGAACCTGCTCCTAAAGGAACAGGTATAGCAGGCATAAGCCATCCATTTATGTGAATAACATGGGAGCTAATGTAAGCGCTGCATTAAGGAAAAGAGTCTGCTTTAAGCTGAACACAAACTAATGGCAGTGAAGCTGGAAATCACCCAAGAAGGTAGTAAAAAGCTGGGTGGTAGTGGAAAATGGGCATTAAAATATCCTGCTACTGCGCTATTGGCCTTGATTTTTATGCTTTAGGATTTTTATGCTAAATTGCAGAATCCCCAGGCTGAACTCCTGCTGACACACACTGCAACAGAACACACCAACACCAGAAGCACTATTATTTTCCTGAGAAACTTCTCTGTTCCCAGCTAAATGATGCAGGAGATTTCTACTGGAGGAGGACATTACCTACCCAATGTGACTGCTAAGAGCTGGAGGAGCACCTCTGAGACATATCTACTGCCAGCACAGTCAAAGCAACAACACAGGCTTTGTGGCTTTGTCAAGCATGCAGACTGGAACCCTTACTCTTCAAAAGCTAGTATGGAATGTTACTTACTGGTTGAATAAGATGTTGTACTGAGGGCACATGCCTAATCTGTGCCGAATGGAGTCCATGTGAGTCTGAATATCCAAGCCACCAATGAGCACAGTGCCAGAAGTGGGTGGGAAGAGGCCTGTCAGTATCGACCTGAG
>NW_009933218.1:0-40090 GCF_000696875.1 Nestor notabilis | reverse complement strand
ACCCCCCTTTTTCCCTGCCACATTAGGGAGATGCATTCCATGACGCCACTAGATGGAGCATGATGACTTCTTACTATGGGCCTCGATGGAACAACTGCAGTCAAAAAGCATACGTATAAATTACTCTTGCCCTGCTACACTGAGAATCTCATGGATCTGCAGATCAGAATGCTTTTGCTTTGGGTCGACCATACTTATTGTGGAACAATTACAAAGAAAATAAAAGGCAATTTAAAGTGCATTTGAAATCAAACTGATTTGTAGTAAAAAAACCCTAAAGCATTCTGCTGGGAAAAAATCACAACGAAACACTTCAGTTCTTTCAACGTTTGTTAAACTTGTCACAGACTCATCAAATATATTGTTCACAAATTCATCCCATTTTGACGAGTCAAGTTCTGTATAAAGGAAATTAAATATTCCTGAAGGCCAGCTTGCTGAGATGCCAGGGCTCTAGGACTAGAGGAACACTCTAATCTGGACATGGATCTTGCATATATATAATCATTTTGTCTAAACAGGATCTAGATTTTATACTCCTTTCACACAGATCAAAAACCATGACTGGCAGATTCAGACAGAGAAATTAAGAACATGTGGAGTGTGGTGGCTTTCAAATCTTCAGTTCTTTCAGCCAGATCCTTCTCCCTCTGCACCTACTGGGAGTCTGGCCATGGGAAATGAATTGTGAGGGAGAGAATTGCTTCCTTCTCTCTAGACTTTCACTTGTTTGAGTCATGCATTGCCTCCCTCCCTGGGCTTTAGATAATCCAGGATATCTTCTTTTTGCCTAAGGGCAGCATTTCCCTGTCTGGAAAATCTTAATGTTGTGCATCAAGCTAGCTGCAGGGGTGGTAGAGAGACAAGAGCGAAAAGAGAAGGCTGCTCCTCAGGACACAGCAAGAGAGCATTTCCCTGAGTTTGTTGCTTCTAAAATACAGACTTACATGGTGGTTGTCTTTCCTGCTCCATTGTGTCCAAGGAATGCTGTGATCTGGCCTTCATAAAAAGTAATATTCATCCCATCTACTGCTGGCTTGGGCCTGTTTGCAAAAATCTTCACCAGGTTCTGAATGCATACTCCCGGAATCAATCCCATCGGCTCAGGCTCAAAGAAGGTATTTACTTGAAAGGCAAGAAATCAAGAATGAAAAAAGAATAAAAGCACATTTTAATCCTGGTTCTCACGACGACACATCAATAAGTGCAGAAGCAACAGCACATACCCAGTAAAATACGGCATCATGTGCCAGTGCCAGATTCTCCAGTCACACCAAACTGAGGCCAGATTTCTAATCCCAGTGCAATTTAGTTACTCACCCACAGATCAGTAACAGAAGGAGAGCCCAGAATTGTAATAATCTGTGGAGAGATAGCTCATTGGGTCAGGTGAAGCTGAACGTGCTGTTTTCATTGTGTAGCAGGAAGATTATTTGGGAATGTTGTCTGAAGACACTTAGATAGGCTGAGAGATTAAACAAGCAGCAGGTTGCCTTTCTAGCCAGGCTGAAATCTGCCATTCAAATCATGTGCCCAGCTGTGCATTCTTTTACCATGCTGCTTTAAAAATAACCAACATTTGCCTTTAATCCTGGTAGGTGAAATTTACCCCCTTGCTGAGGCCAGCTCAAGATTTAGGCAGTACCTAATGCGAGCACTACACTGGATGGCTTTCTCTCCGGATTAAAAATGCATTATTGTAAATAGCACCATCAGGATGTTTTATTGCATCAGCCTCTCGACAAAACAAACTTCCTTTGAAGTAAATTAAGCCCTTGGGCAATGTGAATGATGGGAGTTGGGAAATTTAAAGACCCTGTCCACTTTTGTTTACACAGAATGCTTAAGGCTTTGTAGGGAGGCTTGTTTTGCAATTGCAGTTCAGTTAAATTGCTCAGTACCCAGCAGGCCTGTGTGGAGAGCAGCCAATGCCATCTGGGTGAACCCAGCCCCACCTCCAGCAGTGGCTGCTATGACTGTCACTATAAACAATACTCAGGAACATGTCCCAGATATGTTGTACATGCCAGGGCTGTACAGAGCTGAAATAATTCATTTAGAATGGGTAGCTTTTTTAAAACAAAATTACATTTATGACAAACTTTGCTTTTGCTTTGTGAAGGAATTGAGGTTTCCTTTTGTCTTGCTAAGGCAAATGCCTACATCCTTGTATTTACAGAAATTCACATGGAGTCAGGCTGGAGAGTTATGCATATATTGGCAACTGAGGTACCATCCTTTTACATGGATCATGAGCTCAATTCATATTTGCCTGCAAGACTCACTGACAAGTTCTGAGGCAAATTTTCTGATGATCTGCTTTGCATCACTTGAAGGACACTGGTGGAGGTTTAAACTCCCTTTCCGAGATTCATATTGCTCCATTCTGATCCTGTTCCCTCAGTGCAATGGCAATTCTGGGCCATTTAGGTTTTCCTTCAGAGATGGCAGCAGTTGTTGGGGAGGTTAATGGGGCTTTGGTGAAGGCTCTGCTTAAAACCTATCGAGTAATTAGGGCAGGGTGTCTGCCCTGCTCTGCTAACCTGTGCTAGAATTGGACTGCACTAGAATTAAGCCATTAGAACTACTCTCCATTTCACATCCCATTACTCTTACACGAAGCTCTAGCTCTTACACGAAGCCATTTTGGAAACTGCCCTTGGACCATACCAGGTCTGCTCTTGGCTCTCAGATCCCGTGAGGCTGGCAGAAAGGGAAGGCAGGCTTTCTTGTGCAGTGACAGGCAAAGCCCTTCCTTTGTGGCCATGGAACAGCTGGAACCTGGGAGCTGACGAGGACAGCACCGCAAAGATAAGGCAGCACTAGGAGAAGATTGGCTGAAATAACCTTTGCCCTCTGCCTGTCTTTTTCCTTTTGAAGTCTGTCCTGTTTCCATTCACCCTGAATGCATGTTTTCAGTGCCTACGTGAGGAGCTCTGATGACCCCACTTTTATCTCTAGCTTTCCAAGAGCCAGAGTGGGCTCAGAGCTGTCTGTAGCAGTTACTTTTGCTACAGAATCCACATGCATTCCTCTGAGCATCACATTCAGAAAACTCCTCTGGCTCCCCACAAAAGAAGACATAAGGGCTTGAAAACAAGGCAGGTCATTCAGGAATTCTTAGCTGGTGGCTAATGTCAGCATCAGAAAAGGCTGCAGACAGACACACAGAACACTTCAGATAAACCCCTTTGAAACCAGCCTTTCCCTGCAGATGCAACACACACTAAAGACAGGAGGGATAAAAAAGGGAGGGGGGGTTGAAGAACATTCCTCTCAGCATTAAATATTTGTATTGAAGTCATGGGTCTGTTAAGAAGTTAATGTATGTGTCTCTGAGGCTCCCCTCAGAGCATGGGCACTAACTTGCCCTAGAAACAGCCTGCATTTGCACGATAAAGAACAAGATACAGAGATATTCTGGAAGGCAGCTCTCATATATGATGGCTAAAATAGTCTAAGGAATTGTGAATGTAGAGGAATCAGCAAGAGGGTAGCTGGGAGAGTCAGTGCTTCTCCTGAGCTGAGCTCAGGCAGTCGCATGCTATGCTCTGTAGCCTACTGGGCCCTTGTAGTTTGACTCCAATCAGTCTTGGTTATGAAATACAGTAAGTATGGTATCTCAGGCATAGCCAGGTTTCTCTCTCTCCTTACTGTGAATTTCATCTTTGTCCAGGGCATCTGTGTGAGGCTTCCCCTGCTCGCCAGGTTCTCTTTCTCGTTTGTGTTTACACTGTTTGCTTTTACCATCCTTCTCCCCCTGGTTGTCACTCTTTTCTTCTGGCTTTTCAGGCTCTTCAGATTTCCTCGTTCTGCTTTCTTTTTTTTCCCCTTCCATGGTCTTCTGATCCACACAGCCTTCTGACTCCAGGCTTTTTTCTAAATCAACCAAAAGTAACCAAGGTTTAATGAACCCAACTTGAATTTCCTCTTATCTCTGGAGGTGCTTTCAGGAAAAGGAGGTAGTCCTTCCTAAGCCTTGAGCTCTCCAAGAGCATTAGTCATCAGTGCTTTACTCAGGTTAGGTACAGCACTCAAAACCATCTACCTTAAAATCTTCACAGTGGCAGGAACAGATATTTAAGGAACATGACTGACATTTTTGCAATTACAGACTCAGAGTAGAAGATCCTGACTAATATTAGGCACACGCTTTATATTTTGTCCACACAGCTCTAGACCACTTCTAGAGCTTCTAGAAAGGTAAATTCTTCACCACTTGAAGAGAAACACCATACAGACATTTCCCAGACTTGCAGGGAGTGAGAGGGAGAAAAACAAAACAAGAAGGTTAAATGAAAGGCAAACTGCTTCTTAGATTAAGAGACTTGCTCCAGGCTGGAATGAATGAGTTGCTGTTGACTTTTGTACAAGAATTTCACAGAGGAAAACAGTCACATAAAGTCACTAATGGGGACAGGCTTAAAGCAGGAAGTTACAGTGATGATAGAAGAGGGAGCTCCTGAAGCAACCAACTCATTAATTAGTTATGATAAATTAAGAAAAAGCTTAGTATTATCCCTGAAGGAAAGATATGAGTTGAGAAAAGTTCTACAGTTGTTCATGTAAACTGAGGCACTGAAGTGTCTTAGTTCTTCAAACTGGTAAGAATCACATGCCTCCTACAAAGGCATTAATCACAGATGACCTTTCCAACTGTCCCTGCTTGAGAAAACACAAGGCAATCAGCTTCTCCTTGTATGTTACATGCTCCAGCTCCTAAACAACTTGGTGGCTCTTTCCTAAAATCCCTCCAGTAACTCTATTTTCCTTTCAATGAGGATGCCTAAACTGGACAACACAGTCCAGATAACCTCACAAGTGCTAACTAGAAGGGAAGAATCACTTCTCCTGAACTGATGAACTGAACTAAAGTTCAGGATGCATCTGGTCTTCCTGGCTACACGGGCACATTTGGTGGCTCATGTTCGGCATGTCAACCAGACCTTTTCTACAAAGCTGCCATCCAGGTGGTGGCCAGTCTGTCTGTCCTGTGGAGTTATTCCATCCCAGACACAGTATTACGCATTTACTTCTGTTGAACTCCATTGAGGTTCCTATAAATCCCTTTCTCCAGCCTCTTTAGCCTCCTCTGAAAAGCTGCCCTGCACTCCCTGTTCCCTCCAAATTGATATCTTCCATTAACTTGCTCCCACCTGGACTGTTAATAAAGGCATTATACAGTACTAAGTCCCGTGTCAGTCCCTATCAGGCTCCTGCTACTAATAACTGGTCCGCAGTTACGCTTTATACTGCTGATCACAACCCTTTGGGCCCACCAGTTCAGCCAATTTTCTACTCACTTCAGTGTCCACTCAAACAACCTGTATCTCATCAACATGGCTACCAGAATACTCTGCAAACCCATGCTAAAGCCCTTGCTAAAGTCAAGTTAAATAGCATCCACTCTTCTCTCTTTGTCCGTTGATACATTCATCACAGAAGAAAATCAGACTGGTTAGGCGAGATTTGCTCTTCATAAATGCACGTTCATTATTTCCTGTCACTTTATCCTTCATTTTCTTGGGAATGACTTCAGGAAGGATCTACCACTTAACCTTCTTAATCTTACCAGGGACTACCAGCAGAGCTAGAATGAGAGCTGTGGAGGGGACTGTAAGATTGCCCCATTATTTCTTAACAGTGAACTGTTAGATCAGCTCAGTTACCTGATGTAACCTCACCTGCAAAATAAACTCTAGGCTTCACTTAAGCAAAATGTTTTATCTAAGTAATCTAAAAAATGCTGATATAAACTCATCGAATTTATTTAAAAATGGCAATTAAGCAGTAGCCATAAACTTTTCTGTTGCTGAGCTACCTGTGCAACTGAGTATTCTGTGGCTTTCAAGCTTTCTCATAACCTTTAGTTTGGGTCCTAAGAAATCACAAGTCCACCTTGTAGTGGAAATATGTTAAAGAACATACAGAACTTATTAAGCATTAAGATAACCAGAGAATGGATTTTACTTCTACTAAATTTAGGCTTAAGCTAAATAAACAGATAATGTTAAAATCCTGTAAGTAACTGCTCCAAAGTTGAGAGAGTCAAAGGAGCTGTGGTACAGGATGTGCCCAAACTCCACCGAAAGTCAGTGAGATGTAGCGGCTGACATCTTACCTGGGTCTTGGGAAATATTCTACTATTATTCATCTATAAACATACACCAAGTCCTCCTTTGGCTCTTTCCTCCTTCTTCCTGTACAGTCACATTCTAACCCAGTGGGCAGCATTTGCAAAGCTGAAGCAGGTAACAGGCTCCATAACATCTAGGCAAGCCCCTAACATCCTGAATACCCTCACAGCAAGGCCAAAGGAAAACCTGATCACTCCCTCAGAGTGTACCAGAAGGAAAAGCCTCTTCAAAAACCCTTTTGCTATAACCTCTTTTCTGATAAAAAGGTGAGCAGTGGATGGCATGTTCACAGAAAGGATTAACTCCCTTCTGATTTATAGGTATCATCCTGAGATGAGACTGCCTTGTCAGCAGTCTGAGCTGATGAAGGGAAGGACAGTAATGAGATTATTTCTTCATCTATCATTTTGACTTGGTTTCACTGTTACCTTGTAAATTTCAGACAGATTTCAAAACACCACCTTTAGCAAGCCTCTAGTTTAACATTAATTATTTTGTATTAATTCCTATTTAAATAGTCACCTACATGTTCTTAACTACTCCAGTACCAAAGCACAGACAAAAATAATCCATAAAAGCAGGACTTTTGAACTCATTTGCATTGTTGGTCCAAGGGTGGCATAACGTTTGATCTTGCTTACAAATCTAAAGTAAACTGACAGAAATTAAGTGTCAAACTAGGTAGAAAATAACCCAGATTACAAAGATGGGAGAGCCTCAGTGTAAGAAAGATCAACATTTCACAAATGCTGTGTTGAGCAATAAGAACTTCTCGAGTGTCTCAAAGAGTGTTGGTTAGAGGGTGGGGGGTTGATGTTGCTTTTTAAGCCCTGCTTTAAAGGCTCCCAGATGGAACAGTGGCTCACCTCTAATAACTCTAATAATAGCAGGCCACTGCAAGTTCAAAGGCACCTGCTGATGTTCCCAGTGTACGGCTGCCCCTAATCTTTGCAGCAGCTCAGGTAATGGAAATGTTATGTAGTCACCTCTAAGCGGATCAGTGGGTTTGAAGTTATTTAAAAGAACTCACCATCAGCAGTTGCTGTTTTCTCAGCTTTTGGGTTTCTGGGGCCAAGCCAGTAAGATTCTTGCACAGGGAAATACCAAGGCTGTGGTAGCCCATAGTCCCCTAGAACAAAAATAAGAAGGCAAAGTGCACTTCATAAACACATTCCTCAGCAGGCACCAATTCATCTAGGCAAAGTCTGAGCTATAATTATAAACACTTGCAGTCCTGGTGTTGCATATCAGAAGGGTAAACCATCCACCAAGTACCTAACAGAGCAGATTGTGTCTGCAGGTATTTTCTTTTCTTTTGGACAGGAGGAAAATATGCAGAAAATATGTGATCTCATTGGCCCTTACCTTTTCTGAACTAGAACGTGGTGTAATTACAGAATGAAGCTACTCCTTACATGGGACAATTTGAATCCACACCAACAGGGCAGCAGCTGGCAAGGAACACCCTGACTGCTTCAGATGGGATCCCAGCTTCACTCAGAGATTTTCTTTCAAGGCCCCTTGAACACTTGAGGGTTGACATGAGTGAAAAGCTTATTATATTTACACTTATCACCCTGGGCCTGAATTCACAACTGACAATGAGAAAAGAGACTCTGGCTGTTATTTCAGCACACAGGAAAACTGACAAGACAGTAATCTTTTTTTTAAGCAGAAATGGACTTTTTTAGTCACAGATTAACCCTGCTTTGAAAAGAGAAAGTACAATAACATTATCAGTTGTCAGGCCAGAGCAGTGTTAGTGTAAGCCAAGACTGCTTTCCTGGGGTCATACTGATATATAGTATACAGGAATTTGAGCTGCTATGTTTAAAACAGGCATCGTTGTGAACCCTGATGATACTTGTGCTACTTACTCAAAATAAGCTAAAGGAATTTGTGATGTTTCCTAAATGGTGGTCAGTTCTTCTATATTGAAGACCACTGTTGACAAGTGTCTGTTTGTTTCTGACTTATCAAAAATACCCTGTATTTCAGGCAACCACTTGTACACAACCACCCTGTCTGCATCTGTAAGCAGTTTGTCTTGTACTTGTTATGGACTGGAATATACCTCTTTGAAGCTGGTGGCTAAAACAACTGCTTCTCATTCAGGATGAGTGCAAACCCCTCCATTACAGAGCAAAAAGCTCGAACATCCAATGGCTCAGTGTGCCAGTGGGTGGTTGGCTGCAGAGAAAGCTTGAGCAGGGGCTGACCCATATGGTTCAAGGGGCTATCCAGGGAATTCGTATAGTAAGCTCAGAGACTACAGCATTGATTTGGTAGTTCTGCATGTGTGTGATGCAGAAATGCTATGGGAAGTTCCACACAAACAGAGGAGCAGAAAGCCAAGGAGGAACTGAAGCTAACGAACAGAAGTCCTGAGAGGCATTACTTTTGTGTAAAATACAGGCATGAAAAAAACCTTAACTTGGATCTAGGAGCAAAGAAACTCCTGTTATTGACTTCCTGCTGTGTTCATGGAAATTGTACATTGTCCATTCTTTTTTACATGGGCTTCTCCAATGAGGAACTTTGAGGAAAATGACTGCAAACAACCTCTGAAAACAAGTGCTTTAGAATTGCATTAAACTGCTTTGTGAGGACACACTGACTAGGCGTGAATTTGGGGTAGCACAGCTCACTTTGGTAGGGACACAAAGCAGACTTCACGTCATATTTTCATTTTGAAACAAAATGTCCTCAGGCACACCTAAAACCTTTTAGCAAATCCTTCTCTTTCCTTGATTTGGGTTAACCACCATAAGTAAAGTGTGCAGATCAACACCATCTTACCTTATTCATCATTCATTTTCCTCCATAGCTAGAAAATCTGCAAGATCTCAAATTCTGCAGAACCACTCAAGGAAGACAAAATAAATACAAGAAAACCCATAGCCATCTGCCAAGAAACACATTCTGGAGCTGTGGAACTGCAGGTTCATATGTGGGAGTAATAGATGAATGAAAAGAAAGCTCACTTGCTCGTACAGCAGAATAGTCTGCATTTATTATACTGTAACAATGTTCAATAAAAAGATAACTATTTAAGCTCCAAGGACAAACTGTTTTCTTACAAAGGAAGTTCCCAAACGTTGTAACTGATGATGAAGAAAATCCTTTTGTGAACTTGCACTGGAACCAGGATTCCCATTTAGAAATATAATCAATCCACACAGGCTCTTTCACAGCTGCCCAAGACACAGTATGTATCTCAGGAAATAGTACCACCCTTTAAGAAACCGTTGGCCTAATGTGGCCATAGTGTATATGTGGACTAGATCTGTTGTTTCTGTTTTCAAAACCTAAAAAATTCTCACTAGAAATGGTTAAAACTCCTCAAATGAAATGTATGTAGACAAATTGGCTGTTGGCAGATGACATCTCTGTAGGTTTATTTTCTATTTAGGTTTTAAAACAGGACCAGAAATTGCATCCTCCTCCTTACTCTTTCCTCATTTTCTATTCTTTTCAAGACTAAAACAGGAGAAAGGAAAAAGAAAGAGAGAAAAGCGAAAGCTCTTCCTAAAGCAGTGGTGCTATACTGGGTAAGAGACATGGTCTACAGTATCAAATATCCTTTTTCTGACAGAGAAATAGTCAGAGACTGATGAGACTAACAGTTTACAACAACTACCACTACTTAGTATGAGTAAGAAATAGACATACCTGGAAAAACGTTATCAAGATACCAAGAAAGTATTCCATAGAGAAAAGCATCAAAAAGCATCATTTTTATGGAGAAAAGAAAACTATATTCATCTCCTTCCAAGGGACTGGTTCTGATGTTACCCCACTGTAGGCCAAGACCTTGCTCTTCATAGCGTGACAAGTATTCTGTACCAAACCCAAAGGCTACTTGAGAAAGCAAACTCTGGAATAAAAGAAAAATGATATTCAACTAAGACAGGGGGGTAGTTTGCAAAGAAAGCACAAAGAAAGATGACCTTTAAGGACTGGACTTCAAATCATAGAATCACAGAATCAGCTAGGTTGGAAAAGACCTTTAAGATCATCAAGTCCAACCATTAAAACTTGATAACGCCTAATGAAGTATTAGGGAACAGTGGTTTCACTTTTATGTTGGACTGGGATGTTTAAGTCTCTGAACAGCAGCAATTCTAAGCAGTATTAGGCTCAGTAGATCAAGTTCAGCTTCGATCTTTCTTTAGCTACCAGGCAACCTTCACAGCTTGTTTTTTTTCCATTAATATCTCTGCTCAGAAAATACTATAGATGCTTCTACAAGTTCTCAGTGTAGACCTTTGCCTGCCCTGGAGAATCAAAGCATTTCTCGAGTGTATGGGGCAGGGCCACTGTGAGTAACAAGACAGAAATCACACCAGATGCTCAGCTGTAGAAAAACCACAACCATCCCCTCTCCTCTGGTGTGTCTGCTACCTGCTTCTCACACCACAAAGTAACAAACCAGTACAGTATCCAAACATCTTCAACGTTGCGTTCAAAAACAGAGCAAGAAGTGATACAGAGCTGTGTTATGGAATATTTATAGTTCAGCCGGGAAGGCCAGAGTCAAGAGGGATCCCAACAGCAACTCTGTGAGGCATTCCCCTAGTGTGCTAAGTAAAAACCATTTGGCTTTCAGCAATACATACTTCATTCAATTACATTGCCCTTAAAACTTTTTATTTTTTTCCTTCAGCCCCCCTCCACACCCATACCCTGCCCCTTATCATCCCTTGTAATCAGCTCTTCGTCACACACTAACCTTTGAACAACAAATGAAAGACCAAACCTATCAGGAACAGATTAAAATATTCACGACTTTCAGCCAGCAAATATCCTTTCTTACACTGATGCTTCCTCCTTCACTTCAGAGTGCTTAAACTGTGCGCTAGTCTCAAGATTTCTTCCCAAACCAAAATTAGGCCAACCCTACTCCTTTTGTGACTTAATGGCAGGATCAAGTTTTGCACATGATTGCCTTAATTGGTAGAACTAAAACCATTATATACTACCTCTGCATAGTACAGCAGTTAAGAAAGCTAATTCACAGCCATATTTACACTTAGTTACAGCTTTTGAAATGTTTTGTTTTCTTTTTGATCTTTCATTGGATTTCCAAGTGCAAGAGAAGACAGTTCTCTTTTACCTAAGTTGTTAGAATGCTCACCAAAGATGGGGAGACTGGATTCAAACACCTGCTCCCCTACCTGATCCCTTGAGTAACAGAAAATGTTGTAATTTCACAGTTCCATTTCAAAAAACAGCAAGAAATTTCCAGCTCCACTGAATTATTATTTGTCTTACCTATAACGGAGAGAACCAGCAAGGAAGTACTGCATGGACAATGTCTACAACTTCTTAGATGGAAGATACTTCTCAGAGCTTTGGCACTTGGGTTCAGATCCTAACTCTATGTTCAGATCCTAACTCTGTATTCAGATAAATAAGGAATGTGAATTTGAGGTCTTCTCATTCTTAGATATTACCCTGTTAACTAGGTTATAACACATAACTGTCCCCATTTTTGAATTGCCTTTGTATTTATTAAACACACCACAAATTAAATTTGCTCTGACTTACAAGGAAGTGTTCAAAACATTATGCTCATTTCCTAGCATTCTACTGGAATAAATTCTATTGAACTTTCTGAAAGCCATGCAAATCTCTCTCAGTTCTTAGGCCTGCTAAAGGCTTACTCGCATTCAATCCCTAATTATTTGAGAGAGATTCAGAGGTCTCCCTTTCTGAATCAAAACAGCAAGGAGGAAGAATAGTGCAATGATTTGCTACCCACATATGCACCATGAGAAGGGCAGTTAAAATGTGAAGCCAAAGATACCACATAATCAGAGAAAGGCTTACTGCTAGGATCTTCACTGCAACAGTCATGCGGTCTTGCCAGGTGAAGCAGACAATGTGAGGCAGGTACAAGGTGAAGTAGATGACTCCACTGCAGGCAGCTGCCAGATTTGCTTGAGAGAAGAAGGTGCTGAACAGGAAACACTGCATGATGGTGGCTGTGGTGAACGTCAGAAGGAACAGAAAGAAGAGGAGTGGATTGCTATAATGTAGTACTTGTCCGTGCTGTAAGGAAAAGGAAAATGGAAACATTTAGGAGTTTTGCCACTTTCTGAACTAGCAGAAAAGGTCAGAATTGCCACTGACATGTGATGAGTAGTAAGGCAGTCTTTCTTGCCCAACAGGACTTCTAACTCTCCCAGGCAGTAGTTTCAACACCTGAGCTCATTACAGTAACAAATCCTTCATCTAATTTTATCCCTGCTCATGAATTGTCACTTAAGAGTCACTTAATAGTCAACAGTACAATAAGCTGTGGAGTTCATACTCACATTTGATGACTGAATTAAGATCATAACTGATGGAAAGCAGACATTCTGTCCCTGCCTTAGTAACAAATGATTCCAAGCAAGATGTGCCTGCTTGGGAATTCATACATTTGAAATAAAACTATTTGAACTATCATAATCAATCTTTGTTGGTCTCATCTTCTCCTCAGCCCATTTGCTTGACGTGCAGGAAAAACAATGTGTGGAACCCTGACAAAAGGCATCTTAAAAAAGCCAAAGCAAATCAGGAAAATAATAAGGCCTCTGCATGTAACTGACATTCAAACTCCAGAAGGGTATCACAGCTGAGGAATCCAAGTGCAGTTTCTCAGATCCCTGCGTACTAACCAACCCACTGGGTGATCTTTTATTGACCTTTCTTCCTGAGAGCTTTTATAGGTTAAATGCTCCCTCTCAAGAAGAGCATGGTCTGCTGTTGTATCTATTTACTATCTATTTACTCCTAAAAAAACAATGTTGAGGCCTATTTATTAGGCTCAACTTTGTTTTGAGCCTTATATAAGGCTTAAATGGGTCTATAAGGCTATAAATAGGTCTCAGTATTGTTGCAACACCCTACTGGGCCTCCGAGACTGACTTCTTCATCAACAGTGATACCACCTCTCATAAGAATATATTTACAAAGGTGCCTCACACTGGCAAAGTGAAATCCAGGAAAAGAAGTGAATTATAAGTATAAGCACGTTCCTCTCTGGCATGAACTACCTCCTGATGTTTAATTAAACCACTGCAGCAAATAAAGTAAGCTTTCTTTATCCGCCTAAGCTGTAATGGAACACAAGGAATGAGAACAACTCATCAGGGCAGGCTGATAAGATAGAGCAGATTGAATCCTAACACTGCATTTATGCCAATACCAGTTGCCCACATCAAAAAAGATGCAAGTGCATTCTTCCTTATCAAAATGCTATAGATTTATATAATTAACTAGAGTAGCCAGGAGGAGCTTGGGTTTCAGGTGACAGAGAGAAAAGGTAGTCCTTCGAAACAACATCCAAACTGGCCTGAAATGTTACAAAACACAGCAATTGGAGTCACAGAAGGAAAAAGGGGTTTTTTTGTTAATTTTTTGGGGGTTTTTTGGGTTGTTTTTGTTTTGGTTTGTTTCGCAGGTTGTCATGAAAATACTGTCCTTGCAGCCTCTTTTTCCACTGAAATAGTGGCATAATTGCTAAGCAGGTAAGCACTGAATATTATAAATGAATCACATATGGTGAATTACAAGATTAAAATTCTTCATGTTATGATCCCTTCTATTTAAAGCAACAATTCTTATTTACTGCAAGATCTGCCTCTGTCTATGGGAAACACAATATACAGAGTAATCAGCTGGATGTATTGTTCTGTGGGGGATCTTATAATAAATCTTATTAGTGAATTAATCTTTCTGCCTCTGCCAAGTGCTGATGATGGCATGAGGTCTGCTTAGCTGCTGCTATCAGAACAAGCCACCAGCCACTCACACCTCCCAAGGAGCAGCCACTATTCTTTCTCAACAGCAAACTGATATCAGCAGTGCAAAGACAACAGTGAGTTGGAGAGTGGCAATCCTTACCATGATCAGTGCTGTGAGGAGGAATGTGCTCACAGCCATCATGAAGAAGCTGTCTAGGAACCAAGCGCACCAAATCACCCCATTAGTTATACCCCTGTTCTTCATAGCCTCTTTCAGACGCTTTTCCTTCTCCAGCACTATACTCTTCACAGTCATGGAAACGGAATAAACCCAAGCTAGCACCATGAAGATGGGAAAGGCGCGGTTTAAGGTGATCATGAAGCTACCAAGGCAAAAAGGGAGAGATGGATTAAATTTAGCTAAACCAGAAAGATTGAGATGAGAAGCAAGAATAAAAATGGAGTGAGGAAGAATGCATTTGTTCAGCATGGGACTGGAAATTCTCAGGCTAAACAGCATGTTGCTAGTGAACTTCATAAGCAACCTAAATATTAATGAACTAATGGTTGCTGCATCCATGGGACAGGTGGCCCTCCATGGGATGAAGGTGCTGCTCCCTTTCTCTGTCACTCCACCCTGACTCCACAGCTGCTCAGCCCTTGGAGATGCTCCTTGGAGAAGCACTTCCCCAAGTGTGTTGTCAGGGTGAGAAAGATTTTGGGGTGAAAAAGCTAAAACCATTTTTTTTATGATTTGGCATTGTAATTTTCCAGTGAAATTACCTTTAAAACCAGGTGGAATTGATTGTTTCAGGGCCAAAAGCTTAGAGAAAATAAAATGGAGCAAAAATCCTTTGGCTTCCAAAATCTGAGCCCTACAGAACTACATTTTTGTCATATGCTCTCATAGCTACTCATTGTCAAAACAAATGGAAAACCTTCACTTTTTCACCAAAAAATTAATGCAGAGCAATCTGGCTGCTGCAATGAAGCCATGCTTTTGTGGACTGGCCAGGGGTACACTGGGTTTTTGGGGGATGCATGTAACCCAGCACTAGGCTGTGCACAACATCCATGGTTACCATTAGGATGCATTTGCTTCACTTACGCAGGCTCCCTGCAGAGGCCATCACTGGGTTTGGGTATGAACCCTGAGCTCTGTGTGGCTGCTGCAGAGAACTTTGGCACAGATGGGGTTTCTGCCCCTGCAGTATTCCCAAAGCAGGCTTGCCAGGGAGACATTTTGTCAGACTAACAGGTAACAACTGATGCAAATGACATGTCAAATTATGCACGTCTACATTATCTGCAGTACCAGCACTTGCCTGCACAGAACACATTGACAGAACCATGAAATAAGTCCTATAGTGCCTTTTTTTCTTTTGATGAAATGTATATACCAAGACACTTGCAGTAGCACAGATTGCAGCACTGGAACAGGCACACTGTTAAGAGGCAAGAGGCACTACATCATCAAATCTGGAGCACATGTGTTGGTTCAGGTAGTGCTAATGGGGGTGACAGCATTCACAGCCCCTCTGCCTCCCCGGAGTCACAAAATCTCCACACCCAGGAGCAACAAACCACCTCTTTCTCCTTTGGCTTCTTTATTCTGCTTTTCACTGGGGAAAGAAACTCGTGGAGCCTACAATAACAAACTGCAGCCACAGTCCTGGAATCCTCTGCTAGATTCATGTGAAATTTAAAACAAAACCCAGTCAATCTGCATAAAAACCAGGGTCAAGAATTAGGGAGAAGGTTAGAGAACATCAGGTTATTGCTGAAAACTGCAGCATCTGCAAGGGAAGGGAAAGGACTGATGTTAACAGAAATCAATGCTACATAGCCAGTCTGATTGCAGATAGCAGTCATGTAGTTATAATTGAAATCCTGTTTAGGGATGTGGTTAGGATTTTGGAAAGAAAAAGTTTCAAGAGCCTAAAATGTCTTGGGATTCTGCAAGGCCTGTAGGCGTCTTCAAGGACCAAAACCTACAACTTTGGGTATTGGTATATCTATATATGATTAAGTCTTGGCTTAGGGTTTGGTAATATAGTTGAAAAGACTGGGTTGTTTGATTCTTCAAGACTTACAGAACAGCAACAGAGGTATAAATTCCATCGGTACAAGCACTTTCTGTTCAATTTTTCTTTAGGAAATAATTATTTGGGTATAAAGAAAACTGGGGTTTAGAAGAACAGTTAGGAAGGAGCAGCTTACTACACTTCAGTGGATTCTGCACAGTTAACTGAGGGATGTGGTGTTTATTTTAATATGGGTCAGTGCTTTGTGTTCAGTTTTGCTACAGGCACTCATCATATGCTGTAGCATGAAGCTTAGTTTTATTTAGATAAAAAACCTTTTTAAAAGGTCACAGTTTTGCTGGGTCCTCCCAGGGGTGGTTCCAGGGCTGACATTGTTAGGGATCAAAGTGTTATAGCTGGGGTGCCATACTGACAACGGATTCTGGGCTGCAATCAGTGTGAAAGTTCAGATTAGGTTGTTACTATTATTGCCTGGAAAAGAAAAGCCAGAAAAGCTCCAGATTATTTTATTTTGTGTGATATGCAAAACTGGAAGAAAACCACTGCTTGCAAGGGGCATGTTTAGTGTTCATTTTAGGTCTGGACGCTGGTTGCCTTGATACAACATAGGCCAGGACTGGGATTAGGGGTAGACACTTGGCAAAGGCTGCTTCTGGTGTTAGGGTTATGATAGGATAAGGAAAAGAACAAATTCATTCAGTTATGTCTCAGTTATTGCTTTTGCATATATACCTTAGGACTAGGGTTAGAACTGGTGCTTGAGAGTCTTAAAGCACCCAGTAATTAAAGTATTCATGAGAATTAAGACAGCTTTTACTCACACATCATCCACAAAACATGGATATGGCATTTGCTGCAGATAAATTCCTGTCGGCACGTCAGTGTTGGTCTGGGTCTTTATAATCCCGTGCTCAATCATGTCTTGGAGATATGCAAAGCCTCCCCAGATATAACGTAAATCATCCACAGGGTCAGCTCTTGGACCAGGATCCCAGTACCTCAAAGGAAAATTCACATGGCAATCACTTGAGTAAGCAGTGGCTTTAGGGGAGGGGCAGGAGGGAAATGAATAGATACATTAAAATCTTCCTACTGAAACTGTAGGAGCACTGCCTGGAGCTGTCTTTTCTAGATTTTGGTCTGTCTGATGATACTGCTTGAGAAAGTTTCTGACCTAGTCTTTTCCTTTAATTTGCTCTACACTAACACAGAATAGCAATTTTGGCCAAAAATGTCCACAAATTAATCATGTAACACAGTAACTGTTCTGTATTTGGAGTACAGTATCCTTGGACATTAAACTGCAACTAGATCGCAACTACCAGACACCACTGTATTCCTCTATGTAGACAAAACTGAGAAAGTATTTCTATTACCCTTTAAGTAAGTCCATTTGAGAGGGACTTGAGGGGGAACAGCAGAGCAGTTCTGCTGTCCTGGTGGAGGAGAGCTGGGTCACAATCCACATAGGACTTCCTTGTTGGCCTCTCCCATTGATGGAGCCAACTGAAAACTTCAGGTTACTGAATAGATCCTGAGCAGTGATTCCCTTTGCCATGTATCCATTCACCTACCCTTGGCCTGTCAGAGGAGTGATACCACTTGTGGTACTGTTACCATCTGGCATTGCATTTACATCCTAACTATTGGTGAATACAGTTGGATTTCATGCACATATGCAGTGCAGGTTTTAATGTCCTTATGTCTCTCATATCCATGTTATGGTAGGCAGGACCTGAGAAGGAACCATCACTTACCTGTCTTTGATTTTGTTTGTTTTCTGCACTGCATCTATGTCCATCCGGATCTTGTATTTCACATGCGGTGGAAGACTGCTGGCTGTAGGCTCTATGTCTGGAAAAACTACACCAGCCCAGAATTTGTTTTCCTCCAGCAGATGAAGGGCTTGATGAGTCAGTTGAGTTTCATCAAGATAACCTTCAAATTTATCCAAGGTCAAACACTACAAATAATCACAAAGATAAAAAATCACCTGAGAATAGACTAGTAAGAGGTACACATCAATGCAAACAACAGTGGCTGAAAACAGAAAAGGAAGGTAGGTTCATTTGACATATTTGCTATTTTCAACTTTAAAAGCTTATGCTGAAACTACTAAAAGACTCTCACCTCCCTCCTGAAACTTTGCCCATTCTTAGTCTAATTCTTATGACAAATTCAAACCACAGCATTAGCAATACAAGCTCAGAAACATCATTCTCCCTAAAAAGAACTCTAAACCTCAGATTTAGCATTGCTGCTGTCAATGTGAGTGGATGGAATAATTTTGAGTAGTTTATTCTTGATATTTAAGGGTCACCTTTCCCAAGCAGAAGTAATGTCCATTCTGATGAGCAAGAAATCAAGCAAGGGTGGCCACTGAAGCAGGAGCTGCTGTTGCAATCTAAGTATGACAGGGCAAATTTGATGTATCCATGCAGGATATAGCCAGTTCAAGGTTCAGCCAAAACCTGTGCTGCCACGTTTACTAATTAGGTAGAATGAAATAGTAATTCATAACCCATTTATGCCACTGCAATCAGCCAGCCATGGACACATGAACTCTGCCCCTTGGACTATACTTGGAAGATTCCCTCAAAAAGGCAAATATCTGAACTGGAAGGGCTAAAGCTGTGGCAAAGACGAGATCCCAGCATCGGGAACTGTCTCCAGAATCTGCATCCAGGAGATAAATTAACTCAGCTATAAAATAAATCTGGCCACAAGAGTTTTTAGCAGTCCAATTGAGACAGAACACGATCCTTTTTCAAGTTTTGGGACTTTTTTCCAGCCTAGGAAGTACCTGAGTGAACACCACAGAGCTAAAGAACGAATGATCTGTAAGAAAAGTATACCAGGCACAGACTTCAGCTGAAAAGCACTTTGTCAAGCAAAGCATTGAGAAAGTCAGAGCACAAATGTGAACCTTAGGTATTGAGGCATTTATTCCTATTTAATGCCA
The DNA here is from genome assembly GCF_000696875.1 of Nestor notabilis. Lineage (NCBI taxonomy): Eukaryota > Metazoa > Chordata > Aves > Psittaciformes > Psittacidae > Nestor > Nestor notabilis. The sequence continues at coordinate 21,213 of NW_009933218.1, read as the reverse complement.
GTCAATTGATTTTACTGATAATATTGTGTCCCTACTGAATTCTGATATGTGATTAACCTGCTGGCTGAAGTTAACATACTTTGCCTATCTCAATAATAAAATGTAGTTTCTACTTCACAGCAAACTGTCATCTTTTAGTCTCTGTCATCACTACAAAATGCATTATCAGTCCATACATAAGACATCAAGTCAACAAAATCTAAGCCCTTTATGTCCCCCCATTTAAACCTTACTTAACAGGCACTGTAAGACAAAAGGATTGTGAACACTACAAACTCTATCATTAGTTAGCTGTAAATTATGGACTTATGTTTGCCTATCTAGCTTCTGCCCTTCAGAACTGGCAAGACATTACCAGAGAGTAGAAGTGTGCAAGTCCCTGATGGGCAGGGAAGATACTTACTGAATTACCTTGCTTCATAAAATTCAGGAGGCTAACTTGGGTGATCCGATCTTCTTGATCATCTCTTGCAGGTCAATAACCAAAACTCACTCTACATTAAAGTACTCATACAGGCAACTTGCTATTTAATGAGAAGACATCTTGAAGATTCCTTTACTTAATCTTTCCCTGTGGAAAATCATGCTCTGTTTCTTTAAAACTTTAAAAAGTATGACAATTTAACGGGACCTATAAGAAAGTGTGGTTTTAACTGGCAGCAAAACAAAACAGCTTAAATTGATAACTTAATTATTTTGTAGCTTTACATTTCCTGATGTTTTGCAAATGTTCATTCTCCTAGTTTGCTTTACAAGATTAAAGTATATAGAGTATCATAACAGAAAGCAAAATCAAGCAGAAAAGCTTCCTGGCTTGTATGCCAGAAGAGAAATCAAATTAGACTGATGGGTCAGGTTGTATTAGGTTTTTTATGCTATCCTATGTTTATCCTACATAGTTAATGGAGTTCTGGAACTGAGTTTAGTTCTTGACAACGTGTCAGTGTTTCCCAGCAAAGTCCTGCTGTGGAACTGTGTCTCTGCAGTGTCTGGAGGACTATTTGCTGTTTCTTTGTTGTGAGGAATGTTATTTTCAAGGTACTCGTTGCAGCTGCAGAACTCACGTAGTTCTCCAGGGGAACCTGTAGCAATGGCCCAGGCAAAGTACTGACAGACAACTGACGTTAAGATTTTCACTGCACATTAGACAGTTTTGGGAGCAATATAGGCTTCCTGTGCTGAGAAGCAATATAGGCCATCCACGCATCCAGGTGAGGAAGCAGCAAGCTTTTGAAACATAAACCACAAATGCTTGTAGATCTTCTGTGAGAAGAGTGAAACCAAAGCTTGTATAAAGGAACATAGGCTTAGACACCAGTGTTGCAAGAACTCACATAATTTGAAAGCGAAAAGAGATTTTGCATTGTAATCTACTAGCCAAAAGCTAGAATTTCTTTCTCTTAACATTCATTACATTCAAAACAAAGGGTGTCTGCTACTAAGTTTGCTTTTTTCAGTGAGTTACAACTCAATTTATGAAGGCATTTATGTGCCTTCATAAACCTCACTATATCAAAACTCATTCATCAACCACTTGCAGAAATTTATGTCATATTTTCTCCCAGTAACTATTTAACAATTTAAAATGGTCCAGTGAAGACGGGAAAACCAAAACTGAAATACTAAGAACAGGCTTGGAAAAGAAAACCAGAAAATAGTAAGTATAAAGAGGTGACTAGGTAGGTCTCACAAACAGTTCAGCTCTTCTGTGGCCTAAGGTAATGTAAGGGAAGAACAAGAAATTCCTGGGGTAGTGAGGTTGAGCAGCCACTGCATAATCTGTGGGCTTCTCAGCTGCACCACAGCTTGCAGCAGAGACGTGGAGTCTCCAAAGATAGTTGATGACAGCACACCTCTGCTCATTGCATACTATGGCAAGGAGTAGGGTGTCCCTGAAAGGGAGCTATTTGTTCCCATTGTGCTTGGCACAGTGTGAAGACATTCTCAAATCTTAACATCTCAGTCTAAGCGGCATTCTTAAAACAATAAGCTCATTACAAAGAACTTCAGGACACAAAGATCTACTACCAAGTACAGTAACTGCCCTGATGCTGTGGATGTTCCAGTACTGACCTGTTCAAGCAATGTATTTCACTCAGGTTGAGCAGGAAATAATTCTGCTAACATGAAGCAAAAAGATGATCAGAAGAATCAGCAGAGCTTTGTGCAAAAGCTTTGTTGCTCCCTCTTGTAATAGCTATATGAAGACAGATAAACTCTCAGTTCTTGCCTTCTTGCAGGGGATGAATGGACTTTTAGTCTGAACTTGATTGGAACCGGGAGAGCTAGGCTTGGTCCTGTTGCCTACAACTAGTATCAATTTTCTCTGTGAGCTGGAGGCTTAGCTTATTTCACCATTAAATGACTAACTACTTACATTTCCTTCAGAGATGCTTGTAAAACGTAATTAATCTCCATAAAAAACTTGATCCTCACATGGCAGATGCTAAGTGTTGAGTTCCCAAGCACTAATATTACTGCCAACAGCAGTAGCTTTTTTAACACTGAGTTACACCACAACACTGCCGGGTCCTGAAGTTTTGCCTGGGCTCAGAAGTTTACAAGGAAGAGTGGGCATTTCATTTACATAACTTAGTAGGAATCCACCCTATCCCAGGTCTAGTTCCAACACATCTTTACCTGCAGTTGGAAATATGCAGTTGGAAATATACAGGATAAAAAAGCCTAAACCGAAAACACTCACAGACTAATGAGTCTGATGAACTCATTGGTAAGATTGTCCACACCAGAGAAACTTCTCACTCAAAGTATCTTCCAAATATTTTTACAATGGTTTGATAGTTTCACTTACAATTTTAGCATTTTGTAGATTAATGTAGTGAAACTTCACCTCTCTTTCTGCACTGTGGCTCTCAAAGAGCCTCATAGAGACACACTAAAAACCACAGCACCCTAGAGAAAGGGGGTACAGACTCCAGGAAAGACACACAGACCTCTTTTGGAAGTAGCTACAGAACAAGTGGAAATTCCCTTAGTGGTTTCAAAGAAATCTTGAACAGGCGCTTAAAAACTTGGAGGGGGACTTAGCAAAGAATTATTAGCTTCTTTGGCCCTGGTCTTGCTGAAATTAGTGGCCTGTCAGTTATTAGTACTTACAAAAAACATTTCCTTGAGGTTTTGCATTCACTTTCTGCCTCAGCATCGAAGTGTATTCACACATTCAAGCAACTCTGAGCATAGAATTTGGGGTTCATCAAATTGAAGGTTTGAAATAATGAAAGATGTTTTATGATTTGAACTTTGTCTGTTGACACAGAGCCTAAGTACTGCCTACCCTGCGTTAGGATATTCTGTACAAGCATTCCCAGAAGTGGGAAGGCTGCCCTTACCTCCAGATACTGGCTGAGCAATCGCAGAGCTCGGTCTGCAGCACTGAAGATGTTCCGCCAGTCAAAGTCTGCCATTCCCTTCTCCCGGCTTCCTGGGGGCCCGTTGTGGAGAAAGTTGATTATGTGTTCAGCAGTTAAGCCTTCAGCACCCAGCTGGCTGTTCAAGAAGTCCCTCACTGTAGGGTGCTTCAGAGAGTCCTGGGGAAACGTATCAAGACAGCTTCGCTACAGTAACCCTATTTGTGTGCCCTGTTTAGCTAGAAAGGTTTCCATTTCCACAGCTCTTTCTGAGCCATGAAGTAGTACAACATTCCTAAGTCAGCAACTGCATAGTTGAACTGAGGGGAGACTTGAAGAATGGATGAAAATAAACCTTGACTATTTTTTGCATTGTTTCCTTATAAACAAGAGGATAAATGTAATAAATGTCTAATCTAAAACAGAAGAGAGTGGAAAAACAAATGTTTTCTCTAGTATGAACTGCTTTAGAAACTTTAACTGCAAATATTACCCGCAGCTGCTCAAAGTCAAATCTAAGAGATGTGGAAATAGGCAATTTCCTAAGGTAGTAAATCACTGGGCCCAGCAAAAAGATGGTGCTACTTGCTTCTTCGCCTATGCAGAACACAAGAAAATCAGGTTGTCTTGGAAGACATGCTGGAGACACAGAGCAGCAGCAATTGCTGCCTTTATTAAGAAGTCATTAGCCAGATTCTGGAGAGTCCAGATCTGAGGTTTTGTCACAGAGATGCTATAATGCCTTCAAACCAAGCCCCATAACCAGTGCAACAGCCTTAAAGGCCACAGGTTCCCTGCTGCAAAGGCTGTGCTTCCAGCCAAATCCCACAAATTAATTCTCTTCTCCCTTAGTAAAAATCAAGGATGGTGACAGGCTGCTCTTACTGAGGATCCCTAAGTTACAACATACACGGATCATATTCATTTGCAGGCTGTTTTGAAAGAAGTACCACAGCTGAGGTCCCACTTCTTCCCAAGCTTTGGTCAAGAGCCTGAGGCGTTCAAGTTCCTCAAAAGTGGAGTTTGCCTGAGGAATAAACCAGCAGAAATGAGTGTTAGAAAGCGGATGAGATAAATGGAATTTATGAAGCAGCCGGTGTCAGAGAAAGGTATACCTGACAAATGTTGTAGTGTTTACTTTCATACTTGATAAACTTGTTAAAATAGCAGAAATGCTAATAATCCTTGGCAAAGAATTTGTAAAATCCAGCTGGAATCAAAGTCACTTAGGATAAATTTCTATTGTATATGCAATGGAAAAAACAAGTGCACATTAAGCCCAGTTAACTTCAATTCCTTTAAATACTCAGGTTATAGGTAGGCTATTTCTCTCCACCAAGAACTAAAAAGAAAGATGATGTTGTGGGTAGATGAATGAATGGGAGGCAGCTGGAGAAGACAGATACTATTATAGTTAAGATATTAGTTAAGATTCGAAATGTTGGGCTGCTATAAATCTGATGTTTTCCTGTGTGCACTATGTGCAGTTCTTCTGTGCCTTAGCTGTTGAGAGGTGGCCAAAACCTAGGTTGTATGTGACCTTGATTTAACTAATCAGATTAATTTCACCCAACTTCAGGCACTTAACTGAAATATCCAGGCTCCATCCTATTTTCATGAAGTGACAACTGTTTTTCATGTCAACATAATTATACTAAACCACGATGTTGCTATTGGCTTGTAATCTCTCAGTGTTAGGTCTCAATGAGTCTATCAAAGCCTCGTAACTGCCCCATTTAAATATTTACTGGCACAGAGCTGCCGATGTTCCATTTGTAAAATATATACAAACATTACTATTTCTACTAGTGCAAGTGTGGAATCCTGCCAACAAAAGACAATTTAAGCTGAAAACAGTATGTGGTGTAGACCAAGATGGTCAGTGAAGATCTGACTCCCGGTTTTTTAACGAAAAGTAACTGTCCCTCCCCTGAGGACCATCAGAACAAATGGAATTCTGAGAAGAAAATCATAGGTTGATGTGCTGGGTCACTGTTTTTCACAGGATGTTTCTTAGTATGCAGTTTGTTAGCAATAAACAGGTTTGTATTTCAGAAGCACTTACATTTTTTAGGATTTGCCGTACAGAAGGTGAATCAGGAGCAAAGAGAATTTTTCCCATCAGCAGGGGCTTCACAGCACTCCAGGCTATTTTGGTTAAAGGGTTTGACTCCAAGTTCTGGATCAATGCATTACAAAAGGGTGCTAAAGACAGAAAGAAAGACAGTCTTTATGTAACCTTACTCAAATCCTATCATACATAACATCCTGCAGGGCTTTTTACTGGCAATATGGTCAGTTTAAAGCATTTTGAAGCTGAATGGCTTAAGCACATTCTACAGTGTAGAAGTACAATATCTGACCAGATGGAAAAGACTATTAAGTAAGTATTGGAGTTGTAAAGTAGGCAGCATGGAAATTAGAAGAGTAAACAAATAAATCTAACCATTTGAAAGTTGCTGTTATTTATAAGGTATTTCAAATGGAAGGAAATCAGACAGTTCAGATCTCACTGAACAATTTTGAACTGCTTTCCTCTTAACGACTTGGCTCCTTTGAATTGTAGTTGATGCTGATACAAAGCTATGTTTTTTCCTATTAGTAGTTAATTCTTACACAGTGTTAACTGTTGGACTGGAGATCCAGCAGGCTTGGATGTTGAACTCTGAAACGGTTCAGAATTGGATCCTACAATGATTTAGAACTGAACATTTTAATGTAAATGTTTCTATCTTGCTCCTGCACTATGAAGTAATTAGTCTACTTGGACAGCATCCAACTATTTTGTTCCCTGGCTGAAGAAATGAAGTACTGAGGCTTTAACAGGTCTTTTGAAGATTCAGACATAAATAGAGCCAAGTATTAACACTAACAGTGAAAGGGAGGAATCTCTCCTCGGGCAAAGTGCTTACCTGTACTTTGCAACCATACCTATGACAGTAGAATAGGCAGAGAAATCTACTACCAGCTAGAACATGGCAGTTGGTGCAGAAAAAATTTGCTGCTGTAGAGAAAAAACTAAATGGCAAACAGAAGGGGACATAATAAAACCATAAAATAATGAGTGGTAGCAAAAATAAACTTGGCTCCTCTTTCCATTCTCTCCCATTACAATAGTGAGAAGGTAAGTGAGGAAATCAAAGCAACAAAAACTAGTAAATTGAAATGCTTTCTGTGTAAGACTTAATTATGCTGCAGAACATTACTGTTATAAAAATATATTCGTTTATGCAGGAAGAGAACAGCTGCCATGTATCACATTATCTTGGAGAAAAGTAATTCCAGAATGCAGCACCGCATTTTCCAGAACCTTCTTCAGAAACACTTAGTTCTTCCTGACATCAGTAGCATATATTAGAAGACATATATCATATATAGAAGCATATATTAGAAGAGGGACTTATGTCTTAATGAGGGTGACTATGTTTATCCCTTCATAGTGAAAGCAAATGCATATTTCTGTTCCCAATTCCTTCTCTGCTTCCAGCTATGAAATAAGTAGTATGTAAAATAATTTCACCTGTCTCTAATTTCTTGAAACAACTGCTTAAAAGTGTTATTTTATAAAAGCAACAGTGGTATTCTACCAGAAGTTATACCTGCCTACAGTCTCTGTAATGGTTTGGTGGAAAAACTTACTGGTTGTATTATCATAAAGATAACTGGATTTCTTCCTTGTTGAGTCAATCCCCAGGAAAGCTTTATAGTTATTATCTTCATACCAGTTGAATGAAAGCACTCGGGATCCACCTCCTTCTGGGTAGCCACAGAAAAGATCAGACAGGGAGCTCACCAAGTGGCCTACGGATTCTGACCTCTCCTCTTGTACAAACGCTTGCAGAAATATCAGAAGGTCCTGAACGCTTGGCTTCCTGGCTAGCTGCAGTAAGACAAGGCTTTGTTAATCACAGCCCACAAAGGAGGATCTGGTGAGGACTCAGCTGTGTCCACACTGGTAAAGCATGCAGTCACAACCTCATTCTTTTATCTTCTCTGTTCTGGTCATAGGCACCAGTTTCAGCTCCTGTTCTCTCATGCCTTTTCTGAAGAAAAGGCTATAGAATCATAATTGCCAATGCTTCCTTCTACATCTATTTTGTGATGAGAGAATTAATTTCTAAGGAATCAGCTCTTTCCAAACAAGTCTACTTTCTTTCTGATAAAGCAGGTAACTGGAACATAAAAAGAACAAAGGAAAACAGGGATTATGTGCTACTTAGAAAAGTGATGTCATTTTTAATAGACCACTTGCCTTTTGAACTGCCTGGCTGACACTAGACATCACCCTCCCCCAGGCCTTCAGGTCAGCACCTGGAGAGTTTCTGTTCAGCACAGTAGGAAGCTGTGAATACATCAGAAATACAGATGAGTTTTGTATAGTTTGTACATGACAACAGCTATTACAGTGAGAGAAGAAAATCCAAATGGCATCTCCTTAGCTCAAATACCTTGAGTTATTTGGAACAGTGTCTTGTAAGGCTGTCTTGTGGGGCCACAAATCCAGTACCCATGTGCAGACTCACACAGCAGCCTGTGTAAGTGTTCTTACCAATATGAGGCTGAAACAGTCACAGGCCACTGAAAATGTAAGCCTGGGATTTGTTTTGCTTATCTAAACCCACCATGCCAAAAGGTGCAAAAATAGAGGAGGAATGTGGGAACTGGGATTTCTGAGAAGCTGCTCCTCACAGAGGCTGCTCTTCCAGTGAGATTTACAGACTCTTGGTAACTTGTGAATTCAGCAGAGGTTGTCATACAGAAGACTCATTTACCATGGAGGTAAATAACAGGTAGGACTTTATACTTGAGAGATTTCCTGACTCTGAAGGCAGCCTGGTCCTCGCTGTCCTAAAAAGACTTCCCCAAAACGATGTAGCTGATTGTTACATACACCCTGCTGATTCCCTGCCATTCCTTTCAGCCAGTAGGTGGTTAAGAAAGCAAGAGACAGCTGCACTGTACCTGGCAGGAAATCACAAAGGCAAGAGTTTTTATGGAAAGCTCATGTTAGCATGTTCTCATCTGTCACTTGTAGTTCAGGCAGGAAATACATACACACAGTGCTTCAAATACACTTTTCCTTTGTCCCCTAAGGGGAACTAGTTTCTGCAAAGATTATACAGGATTCTTGGAGCATTTGCCTTAACCTGGCTTTTTTTGCAACTGTGAGCAATAGGCATTGTGAACAATTCTAAGCAAACCAGAGAAAAGCCTGGAATAAACATGAAATTAAGAACCTGCTTCATGTAGCTAGAGGGAAAGAAAAGAGAAATAGGGGCAAAATTACACATTTACTGCTAAATACTACTTCTTGCAAGAGGCATTCAGTATGAATCAGGTCTTAACAGAAACATCCTAAAATGACTGAAGATGTACTCAGCTAGTTCATGTTCTCTAGAAGCAAATGACAGGATCGGCAGATTTTATATACAAACTACACTCTCACCTGACCTAAATACCAGAGCATACAGTTGGGAATGATTATTGACCCTAAGCACAGAGGAGGATGAAAGTTTTCCCAAAAAATATTTATCCAACTATTTTCATATTCACTGGAAATGAATGTGGTGTCATGAAAAACAAAAAAAGGAAGAGCATAATTATTGAAGAGTTTCTTCCCAGCAACAGAAGGCCCACAGTCAATTGTCCATCCTAAAATAAGCCCTACTCAAACAAAACCAAACCTGGTATGTGATTGTTATACTATACAACTGAAGCCTGAAGACCATGAAGTACAGAGTGACTGATAGTGTAAGGGTGCAGAAAATGACCTGGGTCTTGAATACACAGGTATTTCTAGAAGTTTTAAAGCTAATGTAGAAGTTTTAAACAGTTCAATGAAGATTCATTCTGCATATGTAACTGAGTGTAGAGCTACACTCGGTTTGATTATCTATCAAGCGTATGTGGTGATACTGACCAAAGTAGCTCTTTCAGCAACGTGTGTCTATGCTTGGTGATAAGAACTGCTTATCTCCACCCAAAATCACAATAAGGTGTCCTGGGTTCAGCTGTAACAGTCATTTTTCTCCTTCTTAGTAGCTGGTGCAACGCTGTGTTTTTGACTTTTAGCCTGGGAACAGTGCTGATAACACACGAATGTTTTTAGTTGTTGCTAAGTGATGCTTACCCTGATCAAGGACTTCTCAGTCTCATGCTCTGCCAGTGAGGAGAGACACAAGAAGCAGGAGGAAGCAGAGACAGGACACCTGACCCAAACTGGCCAAAGGGGTATTCCATACGTCATGCCCAGGATAGAAGCTGGGGGGAGTCACACAGAAGGCCCAGATCGCTGCTCGTGTTGGGCTGGGTATCAGTCAGCAGGGCGTGAGCAATTGTATCCTCTGCCCTTGTAATTTCCCTTATCATTATTGTTACTGGTGGTAGCAGTAGAGGTTTTGTATTATACAAATGATGCTACGTTTATCTGGCTAAAATTACAGAATTGTATTTTAATTTATTTATAAGGTTTAAAGGACTTCAAATGAAGGTGAAAGAGGCAGGTTCAAGAACAGCAGTGCTCCAGAAAGAGGCTCATTTTCCTTGTGGAGGCTGGGCCAGACAGTAATGTGTGGGCCTTATTTTTCAGTCTCTGCTGGCCAAAATGTGCTTTAATTTCTGTCAAAAGCCCTGGAGGGTATACATGAGCATATGAAGGGTTTGAGTGGATGTTTATGCACATACCTGAATACATTCAAATATCACAAATTCAATAAGAAACATTAACTTTGAAGCAGTGGGGAAGCAGACTCTAATCATTACTGCAGCAAGGAGCACTTATGCACAGTCTACCTTTTAGGTGAAAAGGAGTAACCAAGATAGACTATTGATTCAAAAGGAGTATGGGAAAGCTTCTACCAACTTGAGGTCTCACTGTGCTGGGCATCATGAGAAGATAAACCCTCTTCTCCACAGCTTGGTGCATATTATAACCCACTGGAATCAGTCTTCCAATACTCAGGGAAAGTCTTGGCAGCCAGATCTTGTAGTAACAGACCAGAGCATAAGCCTGCCTCTGAACACCCAGTCTTTCACAACTCCAGGTTTTGATTTCAGCTTTATGTTTCTATTTCCCATAAGTCTATTTTATTTTAAACACAGACAACTGCTTCATCAAATCTGCTCTTTCCATTTTATTTGACAGGGCAGCAAAACCATAGTATGTTAGCAGCTTAATTTGAAAGCTGGGCAGTGCAGTGTGCACCTTCACATGAAGTCCTTAAATGCTGAAAACCTGTCTTAGAAGTACTGTAGCATTAATTCTCTGCTACTTCCAGTGAGCATCAGATACAGAAAATATCTGAGTGTATTTTCAGAAATGGAAACCAGCAGCTTTCAAAAGCTGACTACAGACTCTTATCAGGATTGGCAAAATCACACAGGCACAATGAATGACTGCCAATGCCACAGTAATCTAACAGTAATTTGGCTGGCGAGTCAGCTAAAGCTTCTGGCATAGCTTGTTCCCACTTCTGAGCAACTCAAAGCTGGTAAAATCCATGTTATATTCATCATGATGTTACGCTGCTGTGGCAGAAAACTCCAGTCAATGGTTTCTACGTAACTTTAGCAGCTGCTCATATACCCTGCCTGCTGTATACAACCAATTGACAACGTGCTGTTCCCACGACATTCAGTTATAAGGTGAAAAACAGCAAATTCTGTTTGTTGTTGAAAACGTGAAGTCATGATCGTGGGGAAAACAAACACAAAAGATGTATACACAGTGACGGGTGCTAAGGATCATGAGGAAAGAGACCTTGGCATCTTTATGAATAGCTCTATGAAAGCACCAGCTCAGTGTGCAGAATACAAATGGGGTATTAGAAAAATATTAGGAAAAGAATAGAGAGCAAAAGTAAAAAACATCCCACCCCAGGGATTTTCTATATACACCTCTCTCTTAATAAATTGTTATCCATTTTAAATTTATATAAATACAAATAAGAAAATATATATCTATAACTGGCACAATATCTCCATACTGAACCAAAGATGCAGCTGTGGTTAATTTATGGCAAGAAGGTCACAGCAGAATCAGGAACAGCACAAAGGGCAATGAAGATGAACAGAAGTGAGGAAAAGCTTCTATAGAAAAAGCAGTGCAAACCAGTACAACTAGTTTGGCTGGGTTTTTTGGTTGGTTGGTTGGGTTAGGTTTTTTGTTGTTGTTGTGTTTAGTTTGCTTTGGGGGGGTTTTGGGATGGTGGTTTTTTTAAAGGCTTGTATGGCAATCTCAACTCAACCTGCATCATGGCTTTGAGTCCAGCACTGAGTTTGGTTCTGGGTGAAGCAAAGCCAGAATGGGTTGTGGGGGTATTTTCAGAACCCTCAGTAAGGTCCCTGTAGTTCTCGCCATACACTGTTTTGCTGCACAGACTGGAAAGACCAGGTAATACTTCCACACACACTCTCTGACTTTAAAATTGCATTTGAATATTTTAGTTCTGTGGTACTGTGAATTCCATCTGTTTCATCCCAAAGCATACTCAGAACTGCCCAGTGTCCTGCCAACAGCAGGTTAATAATCACACATCCATAACCTTCCATTTACATGGGTAAATATACAAAGACCACTTGGAACATTGGTGGTGTATTACAAAGAGAATTTTTGAAGGGCAATGAAATATCACCCAAAAAAAAGTCAACAAAATGCAGGATGATTGTGTTAATACTTACCAGCTGGAATAGCTTAAAGAAATCAACATTTGCATACAAGGCATCTTCCACTCTCTGTAGGCTTTCCTGGGACAAGGCACACATGGCCTTGTGCACCGAAGGGAGACCTCTTCTGCTGCTGAAGATAATAAAGCGGTCCAGCAGCGTCTGACTGCAAGCAATGTCCTTCAGAGTCAAGTTAGGGACACCACTGGCGAACTGCAACCAGAAACAATGGTTCAGTTACTGTTGTGGAACTTCGTACTGCTCAGGAACAACAAAGATTTATCAAAAGTGGACACCTTAGTAACAGACCCTCCTAATATTTTCATGAATGGCAGAAGGATGTGGTCAGCTGAAGCACCAACTCTTGAACCACCTTCACTTGATGTTATGCTAAACCACTTTGCCTTCAGTCATATTTTTCCTCTTCTCATTAGTGATTCTTCCTTTCATAGCAAAAGTTCTTGTGAGTCTTCCCTTTATTATCTAAGCACAACTAATGCCATCCCAGCCATCTTTGTGGTTAAGGAGAGATAGCTATGGCTTGCTTGAGAGTATTTCCCCAGGTCCAACCGACTGTACCACATATATTTTTGCTGTCAGTTGCTCTAAGAGAACAAGGCCAGTTCCACTGACTCTTCAGCTCCATTTCCCTCAGTATTTCACTTACGACTATTCCACCCCAATGCCTCCCCACAGCCATTACTCACTGTCACTGTGCACAGGCATACACCCAGGCTTTACAAAACCATTTTACATTAAACGACATCCACCTATTGATTAGCACTTCTAATATAAACATGGGACAGAAAAAACCCACAACAATTATTATCTTTAGTGTTCCACCACTGGAACAGATTAGTTTATAGTTAAACCAATATAAATGCATAACCAATAGTTAAACCAGTGTAAATGCGTAATACCTCCACAGAAATCAGTAAGAACTACCTAGGATTTACATTGCTGTAATGGTAGTCTATGGTTCAGTTCTACTTGCTTTGTAATGCACAGAATACATGGCAATATAATAAAAGTAGCACTGGAAATTGCACATAGGCTCATGTTCCCATGCTCTGTCCACCTCATTTCACAGTACAAATTGCAAGGAAAAGACCTCACAACACTGTGATGACTGTAAATGCCTCCTGTGCTTGAGAGGAACGCAGGCATTCAGACAAACAAGCACTATGCACTGACACAATATCATTAGGCTAAATGAATTTCATAAGCTGCATAGAAAAAGAAATTGTCAAAATCAGCTCAGAATCTAATTGTCTTTAGAAAAATAATCTGCTGAGCATTCCAGTCTTTAAGACATCTGGATCAAAACAAACACACCACACTTCTACCAGGTCAGACAGAGGTGCACGTTTATTTCCTACCTAAGTCAACAAGGCCATCTTAGGAGATTCTGAACATCAACAGAATCTTCTATCTGCAAGTCTATAGTTAGAAGCCGAGATTTGTCTGGTGGTGCTTGCAAAGGGAAATACATACAACCCCAGAGTGCAAAAAAAGGGATGTAAATTTCTAGTAAAAAAGTATCTGAGCGGTACTGTCACTCTGGTTTGCAAAAATCCTCCAAAACCAAACTGGAACATTTGAAGTGGATTTAACTGACTTTCTGTCAGTGAAAGAACTTGCTTATTTGCCCTGCCACTTATGTCCTGGGGATGTGTGTGAAAAGAACAGCATTTTTAAACCATACACTCCTGCTCTGGCACGGTCCTCATCACCCAGTGGGAGCTGCAATGAAACTGAGCTGCACAGGGAGGCAGCCTGAGGACCCTGTTTTGACTTGTGAAATGAGGAAACTGTGACATTAACATCACTGAGAAGGATTAAACAGAGAAAAGGGGAAAAAAAAAAAAGACCAAAAGACCAGTAACAACCAAAGAGAGGTTATTTACAAACTGTAACTGCATTTCAAGAATGTTCATGAACAGATGGGATTAGGAAAACATCAAACCTCCACCCTTCCAATTTTTCCGGTAGGGTGGGCTGTTGCCAATCTTTCCTGAACTTCTTATTGTGTTTGAACATCAGTCTCTTATCCTTATCTGAGAGTGACTCAAAAAAGTAGGCTCTCAGAGGAAAACTTCAATGCTACTTGGGGTTTTTTTTAATCAATGTGTCACCATTTGGCCAAAGCTGGCAAGATGAAGTCCAAATGATTTTTTCAGCTAGTTGGCTGTTTGATCAGGTTTAGCTTTTCAGCACTGTGTGTCATTTCCTGCTCTCCCAGGCGGCTCAGACCTAGATCTGCAGCCAGCTGCTGGCAACAGCCAGGCTCTTGTAAACAAGTTGCTTTCAGGATGATCAGTTCTATGCTGTCAGAGTCAGGGAGAGAGGGTGTGCAGCAGCAATATGCGAGCAAACACAGGGTAGAGCAGCATGAAGAACTAGAGATGAAATAACATGGTTGAGGCTTAAGACTACCACAGATCTAGGTTCTAGTCATGGCTCTGCATCTTCTACCTCAACTGACTGTAAGTCCAGCTTGAGTAAGTTGCTTATCAAGGTCTATAGGAATTAAGTGATTTCTGCCCCATAGATCAAGTGCTCAAGTTCTACTGAAAAGAATTCTCTTGTGGCCTTTTGGAAGTTGGTTTTTCTGCATCAGCACTTTCTTTCCTGATGGCTGTACATCAGGTCTTCTTAGATGATCTTGCATCCCCTGTGGTTACTGCTACCAAGAAAACTTTATGGAGGACTACAGAAGTGGTATTTAGCACCAGGTCACCTCTGGCTTCCTCTCTAACTGTTCAAATTTCTTTCATTTCCAGCATAAAGAGAACTACATCTCTTTCCACATCAGCACAGAAAGTACAGCAGAAAGACACCATGTTCCAGAAGGCTTCAATCATACTTTCAACGGTGGTATTGAGAACTTCAGTCCTGCACACACTGGCAGGCAGTTTTTAACACTAGATGAATGAATGCCACTGGGGAGCTAACTGAGACTAACACAGCACCACACAGTTCTCCTGGTGCAACGGATCTCTGATGAAGAAGAGGTAAAGAGAAGCCCAGCAGGATATCTGTATATATTCTTCTTGTCACAAGAGGCAAGGAAGCAAATTTTCACCATCTCAGCTGATACGGAGGTGTGAAAATAAGTAGGATGTATCAATTGACACTGGCTCTGGTATGGTCTTGTGGTAATGCTTCATGACAAAGTGAGGAGAGGGGAGGCCTTCTCCTCGTACTAATCAAGAACACTGCAGATAAGTAATCTGGCTACTAGTCACCCCAGCTGGAACCTGTGGTGCACTAAAGGAACTGCATTCAAGTTTATTAATACCCTCCCTCTTTCTGGCCACACACAGTTCCAGCATTTGTGTTTTATGTGGCAGTGAAAAAGAGGAATTGTGTCTTTCAGCCTCAGTTATTCACTTGCTTCCACCCACACATTAACGCAGTGTAGAAATTGTTCCAGAGTTCTGATTCAGCAACATTCATTCACTAACACAGCATTCCTCAGAGAGCTCCCAGCATCAGTACAATGCAGAGGCAGCCTGGACTTGGTCAAACAGTCCCCTGCTTAGGAGGGATCTGACCTGCAGTTTTCACTCTGAGTTTTCTGAGCAGACCTATTATTCAATCGGAATCCAAGACAGTGGGTCTGCTTCTCCACTCCCACGTATTCATGTGAGACAATGCCATAAGGCCCCCATATTACTTTGCTGACATCAGGGCAGAGAATTAAAATGCAATATTAAGAACCTCAAATAGTTCTCTGCTGCTCTTCATCAGGAGTGCTGTCTCAAAGGGACCCACAGCTGTTTTATGGTTTGAGCCAAGTCTTTAATCATGGGGATGGATGCACTGCTTGGCAGGATCATTTCTTATTGCTTGTTATTTGGGAACAATGGCAGCATCAAACCAAGTATCTGTATTTAATGAGTATTCAAAAAGGTTTTTAAAAGACAAACCAAACACCTCTTCCTTTAGATTGACAGAAAAACCCAAAACCAAAAACAAAGGGAGAAATTGCACGAGCAACCTACAAGGCAGCAGGTATTCTGGGAGCAAGGCTCTCACTGGGGCAGTTTTGCATGTACAGCTCAAGAGATGCCATTCCACACAGGTAACAGGTAGCTGTTATACTCTTACCTACCTGTTCAGGGCGCACTTGAGCATTAATAAGCTGGAAAACAACCATATCTGGGAGGCCAACATCTTCCAGTAAGAAGGAAGTGAGGGTCTCTCCATCTTTCAAAATGTCTAGAATTCGTATTCCTCTTCCTGCAGGAAGAAATAAGTGCAGAGATCAGTGAGATACCAAACGAAGGAAGTTAAAGAACAACTCATATCCTGGCTTAAAACTGCAAAAAGTGTGTACTTTGGCTCACATGCTTAGTACTGACTAATGGGGTCCAAAACTACTTTTGAAATTCAAAATCATTTCAATCCTTTCTTGGGGAATGCTCATCAGTAATTGCTTAGTGTTCTGATTGTGCGTACCTGACCTCTCAAAGATGTTTCAGACTAGAGCTTCAGCAATGGGAGTTTTGAAAGCATCCCTGACTGTGTTTCAAAGTCTCTGCCTTTTTTCTGAGGTAATGCTTTATTTTAAACGTTCAGATTCAAGTATGCTCCTGAGGCTTGGGTCTTTTCTTCTGGACCTCTTGTAAATAACTTTAGCCAATGCTTTACATTTACATTAATTTATCACTTGCTGTCAATTTCACTAGTTAATCTTATTCCATAGTGTTACAAAACTGACCCTTTGAAAATCTTCCACAAGAAAAAACCTCATTTTCTTTGGAGAAGCATGACTTGTTGGTAGTTTCACAGCCATATTAACCTGGATTACCAATGATTAAACCAGAAACTGGCAAATCTTCAGGCAAACCAATGAGACTACCCACTGCTAAATTCAATACATGTGAGAAGCCACCAAATTTCCCTAATTCCATGTAGAGCAATATGCAAAATATACTGCTCCTAAAGTCAAAAGTGCCAATTTTTTTAACTTGACTCTATTACAAATCAGCATCAGAGTGAGTTCTGCCTCAGTATGGTCCAAGTGAAAGCTTGGAAACTAAATGTTGTTCATATCCTTTGAATGTTACAGCCTTTATTAAAGGTAGTTCACACAGCATCAAAAGACTTGGGTCAAGAATGCTTGAAAAGCACTAGTTCTTCCAGTCTTTAGAACAGGCAATTGCAGCTGATAGGAGCAGCACTGGGGAGTTGGAACTAGATGATCTTAAGGTTCCTTCCAACCCTAACCACTCTATGACTCTATGTACCATACTGCCATGGGGCAGAACTTCTTCATTTATGCATTTATTCAAACAGTAAACACTGAAAACAATAGCAGGGGCCTGTCCCTCTTTCTCACTGATGCCCTTCCTGACACCCAGGTATGACTGTGGAAGAAAAAGCACTCTACAGGAACACATCTTGTCAAATGTGTCAGTGCAAAGGGAGGAATGGGGTGAGGAAGGAAGGCTCAAGGGGCGGATCTGGTCTGAGGAATCAGCAGGAGAAGCAATCTCAGTTCTGACATTTGTTCATGTTTCATTGCTCAGTTTTGCAGCTATGACAATATTCTGTTGAGATTGTTACAGGCAATAGAAGTAAGCTACAGAGAGAACTTAAAATGTCAATTCTGCCCTACTTCTTCCTGTATGGAAAAAGGTGGCAATTCACATTCTATTAGTTTAGCTCCAGAACTTTGTTACTTTGTTTTATGGCACAGGAAATTCCAAACTTTTCTTTTTTTTTTTTTAAAGTAAAACACATTAACTCCCCCCAGGTTCTGAAGGAGCACTAACATTATATTTCACAGGAAAAGGGAGGAATGTACTCTATTTTCCAGCTGCTGAGTAAAGTTGATATGGGATGCAAAGGCAACTTCCCAAACTATGGGGTGGGGTCCCTTAGCAGTATGTTGCAATCCCATGGCATGTCATGCTTTTCCTCACTTCTTTATAGGCAGGTTTGGTTTCTATAGCTATGTACAAACTACAGCTCAGATTATACTCAAGTTCTTGTTGTTTGCGTTCTGGGGCATTTTGGTTGTCTCATTGTTATTTACAATGAGACAGTCCCTTTTCCACTTCTAGTTAGAAGCTGCTGATAAGAGAGTGGAGCATGTGTATCGGATGGTTTATACACTTCTCATTAAAAACATATGGAGAATGACTATTTGAATTTAGTAAGAATATTATTCCTGTGCCAAAGGACTTGCAAATGGGACAGATCAATTCTCAAAACCAATTGTATTGCCTTTAGTTTTAGGAGTGTCTTTTCAAATTCTGTGCTTAAAGACCAAATATTAAATTTAAAATTTATTGTTAAACCATTTTCTATTTTTTCCTGAGGATTGTGTTTAGAGTTTGGCAGATTATTTTAGGTAAAAATTATCAGAGTCTAATTCACAACCCTGTTTATAACAAGTGGGCAACACCTTCTCTCTATACACATCATCAAAATAAGCATTTTCTTTACTTTCAGCTAACACTTGAAACAAAATTTCTCTAAGCTTTTCTCTGGGCTATGCTCCTAGTATATATTCAGGCATATTCCTAGCTTCCATTCCTCTGCACCTTCCAGTGATGGTTTCTTACTGCTTCTGCCTCTACTGGAATAATAATGAATGAAATCTCTTCATCCACGTTTAGATGGTGACATATCTGTGGGTTTGTGTTTTGAGTTTTGTCTACTGTTATTTAAGGAAGATGGTTATAGAAAGGAGATGATTGCCTGTGTCCTTCCTCTCAAATGGAAGCCATTTGTTGTAACACTGGTTGAGTTTTAACTTACACTAAGCAGAATAACAGCTACAAGTGAAGTACCTTATAATGTTGTCAGTCTGCAGGGTAAACTACTAGTCAGCTCTCAGAAGGGAAAATTCAAGAGTCTAAGGGATATAGACAAAACAATTACCTGCAATTCTTTCAGGATTCGTTCTCATTGTTTCCATAAACTGAGTCATAATAATCAGTTCTTCCCAGATTCTGCCAAGGTCACGGATTTCAGGGGCTTCCAGTAAGAGCTCCTGAGCATCTTTGTATACCCTCGCAAGGCTGAAAGAAGAAATAGAGAACCAACAATAATTTAAGACTGATGGATCTTGAGAACTTTGCATATGTAAAAAGTCAATTTTCTCTGGAAAAAAAACAAACCCAAACCAATTCTCCTCAGCTGTGAAACTCCAAGCTCAGTTTTGTGATGAAACCAGAGCAGTTTCAGGTAGTGTGGGATTCAGTTAGATTTGGAAGTCCACAGAAGGTTTAAGAGGACTACTGGTATTGCAAAAGGGTGCCCATTCACACACTTTCTTCATTAGCAATGCTGACTTTGCTGGGGGGGGCAGGACCTTCCCCAGACAACATTCACCTCACGGCTACGGTGCAGATTTGCTCTGGTGCTATCCCAGGCTCAGCTCCAGCAGTTGGATGGGGCATGCTGGGCACATTCAGCCCTGCTCTGGCAAGTAAGTGACATGGAATCACTCAGACTCAGAATCCTCCTCCCTGAGCTGGGGCTCAGTCTCCTCCAATATAAGGGTGGTTTTTAGGTCCCTTCAAAACATTTCTTCTAGAAGAAGCAGGAAAACATGAGTGACAAACTGTCACAGGCAGCCATTCACCTACTGGTTCTGGGTTAGAACAGGCAGTTCAAGCAGGGATACAATCAGGTCCTGCGTTTATAACCAGGTACAAAATAGTTCTTATTAGCAGAGGGGACACCGTTACCTTTCTTTAACAGTGCTATGGCTTTCCGTACATGGAATGGTATATCTCAGTCCTCATGACTTTTTTTAGCTTACAGGAAACAGCAAACAGGAAAGACTAAATTCTTTCAGCTAACACAATGTATTTGCTTCCTCTGTTATACACCGAATTTACTCTGACTCACAGTTTGGTCTGTAATAAGCTACGTAGAAAAGCCAGAATGTATAAAGAACAGAACCCTCTAGCTTTAGTGTGTGAATAACCATACCCCACAAGTAAAGTCCAGCTGACTATTTTAAATCCTGTTCACTAGGAACAGAAGGTCAAATGCTACATTAACTACAAGCTTATGGGCCTTCATGTGACTGGAGCTTTAATGGCCTTGACATTGTTAGCATGTTAATTTTAATCACTGGATGCTCCAAGATGGACTATGCAAAGGGAGACTGGGAGCATTATTTATAGCTATTCTAACAGGTTTTTACTCTAAGGATCTTTGTCCACTCTGCTATTTTTCATGACTCAGCTATAACAATGTAATAGTGCACTCCCACAGCAGTTTTTCACTAACAGTCTGGAAATCTCCCATCCTCCTATTTTGTCAATAAGCTTATTATCTGAAGGTTACTATGCTGATAAAAATATAGGACCAAAGCAGGTGCTACGTAAGAAGTGGCAGTGCAGATTTTTCTTTGTTGCTACTTCATCAGAGCTCCCATTCTGAAGGGTCAACTCAAATGAAAAGAAAGCTTAGGGGTTTCATACTCTTATATCAGAAAGATTTATCCTGAGATATTCACTAAGCAGTAGGTAATAGAAAGCATGCATTTTATTAAATGTGTGTTCCCTCAAGACTAGCACAACTGAACTCTTCCTCAAAAAGGGCCAAATCATCATGAGCTCTTCTTCAACTTTGCTGACCATTGCTGGAATGATGTGCTAGAAACGTGTCCATGAATGCCCAACAGGTGCCCAGAGCAGGCTACAGGCAGTTGCCTAGCAGGACTGTATTACTACAACCAAGTGTCACACATACAGCTCTGCTTACATGGAATTGTTGTAGTTGGACACAACACCTGGACCCTCTCCTGGGGTTGGGCTGCGGAAACAGGGGTTGTTCATGTTGCAGAAGATGCCATGTAACCATGGCAGCGTTCCTGCAGATGGCATTGCCTTGTTTGGGAAGTGACCTGGAGTACAGAAACACAAAATATCAGTGATTAGGTGTCTTTTCTAATGCAACCTGTGGGAATCTAAATAGGATGATGAGTTGGCTTACTACAGATGGAACACGATGGAAATCATACAGGTTTCTCTTTTACTAAGCCAAAAAGTAAGTCAATATAAGCAATATGGCTATTTTCAACTGAAACAAATTCTGAGCTACCTTTTTTTAACAGATTTACAAAAATCTACAACTGGATTCACTCTTGAGACGTTATGTAAATCTGATCACAAAGCATCTCACAAGAAAATTAGAGCTTCTCCCCCCT
>NW_009933217.1:0-897 GCF_000696875.1 Nestor notabilis | reverse complement strand
ATTTCTAACTATAGAAAAGATAAAGTACATTGAAACAGGTGAGCAACATTGGTCAGAGACGGTTACAGAGCAAAACCAGAACATGTGGGTGATACCTGAAAGCACAGAACCCCAAAGTACGTGGGACGGTGCTGCCCAGAGAAGACGGTCAGTGCAATGGCTCTAGCTTGAAGCTGAGTATGCAGCACCCCTGTGAAACAAATCGTGACCCTTGCCAGATGAGGCCTTAGCGGATGTGAACATGGACAGCTAACTACAGCATCCTGCCCCCAAAAGTGACAGCTCTCTTCAGAACTAGCTAAGAAAGTATAGCATCTCCTTTATCACCCTGCTCCTGTCCTGAAGAGGTACCACCGAGTACATACACTTAGGATTATGGGCAGGAAGAATAGCAACAACCAGTACTAAAGGCTGCCTGACACGTCCTGTTATCAGATACTAGACTGAAATTTGCTAAAACATCTTTCAAATCACATTCTGCCTCAGATGAGTGAGGAGTGTGGGGAATGCACATTTATAAAATGTCAAGCATAGCAGTTCAGTTAAAAACGGGGCTAGGAACAAACGCTGTAACTAATACTGTTATCTGAAGAGAGATTTCAATCTCTATGAGTTTTGCCTCAGTATCTTAATTCCTAAGAATTCACAAGGAGTTTGTGTTATCTACTGGTTACAAACAGGATCAAGACCCTAAAATGAAGGGGAGGGGGAGGATTTCCTTTTAACTTTATATGCCCCAAATCTAGATTCAGTTCTCCCAGGTCTGTACATATTCTAGCATAAATCCTATCCAAGCAACAGCTATGAGACTGATACTTCTCATCATCAGACCATAAGGCTTTAAGATGGGTGGCTGTAAGAGAACAAGCAAGGATTGTTCACCTGCAAACAGCTTGT
>NW_009933216.1:60630-129653 GCF_000696875.1 Nestor notabilis | reverse complement strand
GAGGCGAGGCGGGGGTTTCAACTTGCAACCTCGCCCTCCCGTCAAACTTGGGAAGGCGCTCCGCCGAGCACATGACCTTTTGTTGATCTAGCAGGAGCGATTATTTTTAGGCAAGTTAACATCCCGGCCCTCCGTCAGGAGAACATCCTTCTGCCTGAGGAGGGGAAAGGAAAAAACCCAAACAAACAAACCAACAACAAAAAAGGAAGAATAAAGTGAAACTCTTGATTCCAAGTTTTGGCCATCACCTCTCTCATGAAGTGTCAAGAGCAGGGTTGGGGAATGACGAGCAGGGTTTGGGTATGACGTAGATGTGCCCGTCTCCCCCTGCCCAAAGCAGGAGCCTTCCCTGCCTGGAATCAAGTTTTTGCTGTCACTGGCAATGGCTTGTGACCTCCGAGAGTTTAGTCCTTACTTCAGATGATCTGGTGCTCCTGAGAGGTTTTGGAGCGTTTTCACAGGCACTTGTACACGCGTCCATTGATGATCCGGCATCCCTTCCCTCCAGCTTCGCTTTTAAGGGTTATTAATAGTCCCTTGTGCGGCTGCAGTAAACAACCCAAACTTTCATTTCTAAGCGGTAAATAGAAGAACGCCAGGATGCGCGTTAGTTAGGTTTTTCTCATCTTCGTGAGAGCTACCTCCTGTATAAACATTTGGTTGTATCTGACTATGCAATACAAGCTAGGTGCTAGACCAGCTGGTTAAAAATATGCTAAGTCAAGCTGTTCATCGTTCAAACCTACTGAATTTGATAGTAAAGGCAGGGAAAAGAAGGCAAGATAAAAACATTTTAAGTGGGCTGAAGAACACGCTTTTTTTTCAGGAAAGAATGCTTGAATTAAAAGATAGGAGAAAAATAAAACTGGGAAACACAGAAAAGAAGTACTTTAACGCTTTCAATCCTCGTTCCGCAACTAGAACACTTCCTCACTAGAAAGTGGAATTGGCATGGTTTCACTGCTCCAAGGTCCTCTTTAATACAATTAATTTTCCAGACTTCCTTGGAATGCTTGGCATTTTTCTTTGGTTTGTTATCGTTATAATAATAGAACAAAATTGGTTTTATTCACGTGCATTGTAGTAACATAGTTCAAGTACCTGGAGAAACTGTTACTGTTTCTGGTGTCATATTTGATCTATCATCATGGTCATGCTGTTTGTCTTGTTCATACAATTAATGGATTGAATAGTTTCATGTGCTTCAGGAAGATTATACATATAAATTGGTAAGCAAGCAATTTCGATTATTGTTTGAACTTTGTGATGAACAGAATACTTGTAAACTCTGTGAAGCAGAATGAAGTCCTTTCATTTTCCCTATTGGGGGACTTTCTTTTCAATCTGAAGTCTCTCTGCATTATAAACATGTATTTATATAAATCTGTTATATAGACAAATAATTTTGGACAAAACATCTTCCTTAGAAATAAAATGAGCTTCTCTGCTCTTCCCCCCCCTCCCCCCCCAGTGTATGTTTCATTTTCAGAGATCCCAGCTTTGCACTTGTAAACATTCTAGTTAAATAATCAATACGCTGCTCTCCTTTTGCTATGCAGATAATAGCAAGCAGCAGAAATGGGAAGCAATAAAAACAAACCTTGGGACGTATAATTTTTTTTTAAGCAATTTTCCCTCTGCAGTCGAAATTGGTAATACAACCCAATATCTCTGTTAATCATTACCATTTGTTTACATTGTGTGTGTTTGACCGTAGTTACACACACATACGCAGAGTAGATACTGTCCATGTAATATACGTATGTTTGTCAGAAAACAGCCATGAGGACATGCTTTCTCTTTACAGAGAGATGCCCAGACCCTCAGACACACGCTTGCAGAGTTCATGTGTGCATATATGCATGATGCATAGATGATTGGTTTTTAGACACTTATGGCAAGTTATTTTCTCAGATTCTCAGTAAACACAGTTCTTGGAGCACATTTCTGCAGTCCAGCATATTGTGTCTGCGTGACCGACTTCAGTTTTGTTGTTGCTATCCATCTCCCACTATTCCCTTTTAAACTTGAATAGCACATTATAAGGAGGCGAAGATTTATCAGGCGAAGTTATTTGCAGTTTGGATCTGAGAGCATCTGTAGGTATCTCAGGAGGTTCTTCTTCTTTCCCTGTTGTTTCTCCCATGATGTTTCAGTTTATCCCGGTAAACTACAAACAGTTCAGAAACTTTCAGTCACCCCAGCTGAAGGGATCTGAATTGAGGGTTCTTCTCTTGTGTGTCTGTAGCCATTACTGGGGGCATTTACGATACACACTTGGAATGAAAATGATCTTCAGTGTGAGACGAATAAACATTCATTAATTCATTCAGCATCACTAGTAAATTGCAGTAGGTTTTGTGAATTAGCACGTATAATTAATTACCGTACTGAATATGCGAGGGTTTTCATCCTTTCCTAAGAAGTTACTTGCACGTCTTTATTTCTGTTTGTGGCGGTTCAGCTGCTTGATTGAGAGGAGCATCAGAATGTGTACGCTGAGGGGGATGATGTTTGCAGAAATGTGGTAGGAAGAAATTATAGCTGGAATCTGCTCCGTTTGTTGCACAGGGAAGGGATAACTTCTGGGATGTACTTTGTGATGTACCTGTGGCACTTGAATTGTCTTTAAAGGTCTCGAAAAGACTTAACTCCTTTGTTGTCTGGGTTTTCTATGTTTTTATTTTTAAAAATGGGTTATTATACTTAAATGTAACAAGTATAGCCACAATAGAAAGTTTACTTCATTAAGGAAAAGGTAGAGACAATGCGGCCAGAACCATCGCAGATAGCTATGAAATTTACAGAATGGTAAAATCTCAGAAATGCCCAACATAAAGTTTTAATATCTTAATAAAATCTGATTAATGAAAAATAGATAAAGTGACTGCTTAACAATGTCCCTAGTGTATGGAATGTTCTTAAACCCAAATTAATTACTGCTTATTTACATTTCTCTGTAGAGTAAGAGAGAGGCTACGCTAGGCATCCGGACAGAGTGACATCCTTTCTCTTTTTCATTCTTCTTTCTTTTCTTTTTTTGTTTTTGTTTTAAATTTTTTATTATTATTTTTAACGTGTCAGCTCAAGGTAAAGAGCTATGTGGTGTTTGTGGAAGAAAGCAGAATGGGTTGGTGCTTCCATACAAAAGAAGGAAGAGCTGGAAAAGACAAAAGGCGTGGATGGGAGCGGTGGGGATGGGGACAGGAGAACAAGTTTAACGTTTACAGTCACCAGTTCTGTGCACTCGAAACGTTCTCTGTGCTCGTGAATAGCTTGTAGAAAGGAAGGGCTCAAGGATGTAAAGCAAACCTCTGCTGGGAGGAAAAAAATATACTTAGCTGTTGCACTGCTGCACTGCACGAGTCATTTCAGACTCCCACTGAATTTATTTTGGGGTTGTACCAACACTGTCAAATGGAGAAATCATTTTCCTAAAAGGAAACTTTGCGTATTCCTAAGTGCTTTTCTTAGCTAAAGTTACCCGAAAAGCTTTCTTCTACTGCTGCGTTTGCTGAGAATTTTGGAGAAAGAATAATACCTTTCTATTAACCGGCTTGCTCAGAATGACGTCCCGCTCTCCTAACATCTACCTGTAGAAGTAAGAGTCATGATTCCCTCATTTTAAAGAAAACAATGAGATATCTTTAATATTGGACTGTGAATAGCTTTTACCTTCCACTGAGATGTTTTGAGAAAAGGACTTTCTTGCTTATGTTCGTGGTTCTAGGGGTCTGGGATCTGAAAGGTAAATACAGTGCCAGTAAAAAGTTTCAGATGCTGTTTTTCGCAGTGATGAAAATTAACATGATTTTATTTCTCTGAGATAAGGCTGAAGGAATTAATGCATTTGCAGACTACTCATTAATGTCCTGCGTGCACTAATTTAATTTGTTGTGCTTATGCTTACCGAGGAAGAAGTTGACTGTTGCAGATTATGTTTTTTAATGAACATCTCAATAATTTACCAGTTGCTGAAATTGTGAACTAGACTTGGAAAGTAAAAGCCCAAATGAGAGAGCTGATGAGTGACACACCAGCCTGCACAATTCGACTGTTGTATTCATTGCATTTGAATCAAATCGGGAGTTTGGCATTACTAATTCTGGGTGGCTGGCTCATCATATGCATTCAAGGAGTTAATTAAAACACACACAAACACATACACACACTCTCCCACCAAGCATCTTGCGATGTTTATGTGTATAGTGTGTTTGATTGGTACCTTTAGATAGGAGAGGAATTGTTTTTCCTTCTCTTGCTGTCCAGAGATCTTAAATATATAACTAGTTTACAAAATATTTACTACTTCTCAGGGAGCTTTTAACGAGCATTTATGGCTTTATCATTTAGGAGGCATATAGTGTCTGATTGAGTTAGTTAAATGTGAAGCTCCCTGATAGGATAGGCATATGTGTCTGTGTAATGTGATATATCTGTAGCTGTATAAAATACACTTTTACAATATTTATACAGGAAAAAGAGTATCTCCTCCCAAGGTAGATTTATAGTTTCTTCGCGTGCTTTTCATACTATACTTAAACCGGCTCTGAATGTTGAGTAGGATATCTGTATGTCTGCATATCAGATACCTCTGCCTTCACAACTCTTGCACAAGTCAGTTTGACATCCTCCTGGCATTCTTTTTTTTCTTTTTTTAAATTAATTTCTTTGCTGGGGACTGGTTATAGCATACTTAACTCAAAAGTGGAAAGGGAAAAACATGTTGTCATGTTGTACCTGCACACACTGGAAATATTCAATGCCTGTGAGTTCTACTGTAGTCAAAAGGAAAGAAGCGCTCACAGCAATTAATCAATAGCTGTAGAACTTCTCCGCTGATGGCAAGGAGTTTGTTTAACAAGTAGCATCCTTAGAAACAAAGCGCTTTTTCCTTTTAAAGTAACTGTGGAATTTTGTCTTACTTGGAAAATGTATGAAGTCTCCTGTACTTCCTACAAAAGGTAAAATTATGTTGTATTTGACTATGTTAAAAACTATGCTGCAAATAAAGCAAATCCTCGTTGTGTAACTGTATTCCCTAAACCAGAACTTCCTTCTTGAACTTTTGAAGCAGGATGTGTTTTTCTCTTGAGCTTTTGGCTTTGGGCAGAGGGCGAGCAACTGCGTGCACCACACCTGACTGCAATTTATGGTGTTTGTACGTTTCACATCTCCTCCCACAGACCCCCTGGTGAGACCCCGCCGCTGTCAGTGGCCATAAAGTTTTCACCCACGCCTTCGGTGAGGGTTACGATGCTGGCCTGCAGTCTGCCACACGTCCCACCTCTCCCACGCCCTACCGAGGGCTGACTTGGTCCAAGTGGCTTGTGCTGCGCCTGGGGCTGGGCTGGGCCCGTGGTCCCCAGGGAGGGGCAGTGGGGAGCCCTGTGTGCCGTGGCCTCCGCTCGAGAGACGCCGCTTGTCACCTCCGCGCCAAGCCCAGCCTTTGCGAGCCTGAGAAACCAGGAGTCTCTAAACATTGTTCCTGAGCGCACATGTCCTTGTGACAGTGTGAAGTTCTGTGTGTGGTAGTTGTTGGGAGAGAGCAAATTTAGATGAGGTTTTGGAAGAATTTTGGTGAGTGCTGCTTGCAGGGGCCATGGTTCTTGAAAGAATGTAAGAAGGGAATGGAAATTGTGAGATGTGCAGTGGTAATTCAGAGAAGCTGTCTTTTTCAGGGTAGGTGCAAAATTTACTTCCTTTTTTCTTAACAGAAGAAGAAGGAAGAGAGAAAGACGGGTTGAATTCTGGTAGCTAGAATCATCAAATGTTAATAGGAAGTTCGGAAGTGTTAGAGGTGCTGCCCATGGTATTGTGGGAGGGTGGTTTGTTTAGAAAGAAATTTGCAGGTATTTTCCTACCCGTTGTTTTTGAGCCGGCATGCGACTTCTCTTCAACTTGTCCTTTTGCCACCTTGTTTAAGAAAGAAGGAAAAAAAATTCCAACATGATGATATTATTTTTGACTTGTAGAACTCTCAGGGTTGAAGTGAAAATGAGAAAAAGATTGGGGCTTGTTTTGAAAGTTTGACCTTGTTTCCTTTAGAAGTATTGTAGGATTATTAATCAGGTAACATTTAGAAATTCTCAAATTGTAATTATATTTGTTATCTTTAAAATTTATTCTTAGTATTCCAGATTTTCTTTTTATACATTTATTTTTATTTTTTTTTAGAGACCAAGTATGGAAATTCATATCGGCAGCTGCTCTTTGAGATTTATAATAATCTCTTTTTGTTTTGTTTTACCATGTACTTCTGCTTTTGTGTTTTCCCAAGTTCATATATACTGTCTCCATTGTGTTTTGTTGTTTCAGGTTTTTTTTCCCCAGGATGTGGGTGTCTGCGTGCTATTTGATCTAAACATGTCACAAAATATTACCTTAGTGCTAATTTTTCTGTGTTGTTGTATTATAGTCTTATTACTACGTATTTGTTTTGTCTTACTCATTTTAACATAATTTATTAGTTTCGGGGGCAAAAATATCAGCAGAATGAATAGAAATTTAATTTTCTTGTCTGAATAATCAGAGTTCTTTTTAGTGGTGAGGAACTCTGTGTGTGTGTGTGTATGTGATGTTCTTGCATAGTTAAGACCATTGTCTACATCTAACGTTCTTCATGAACCCTTGTAGCTCTAGAGAAAGAAGATCTAGGAATGTAGTTCATGTAAAGAGCAACCCATATAGTTTGTCATCCTCTTCATTTCTTTGGTGCTGCGCTTGACTTTTTAAGAATGTAGGAGTGAAAAAATGCCCTATGTTCCATTCATTCATCTTGCAGATTGGGCATGGGCAAAGATAAAGTATCTGACAGTGAGCTGGAGTTACTTGCCATTACCAACTCAGTAGATACCATAAGGAAAATGCTAGTGGTTGTAACAATTTTTTATTTTGTTACTCCTTTTTTTTTATACCATGGTTACATGAAAAGATTTCACCAAACTTCTTTTTTGCCAATTAAAACCTTAAGCTTAAAACCATCTCAGGAGTGTGTATACTCATACGTGTATGAATGTGCGCACATTTGTGTTTGTTCTATGCAGTCTGGTATGTCGGTTTACTAGGCTGCATGAAGTTGTGTTGTCTTTAGTTTGTTGGGAATCCTGAAGAGAGTAAGCTTTAATAGAGGGTGATGCAGCGAAAATTCATCACAGTCTGAAAGACCAAAGTGCATTTCTGTACACGGTTTTTGTGAATTTGAGGTATTCCTTGTTTCAAGAAAGAGAATGTTTATTGAAGGGTGCGTAGCGTGCTGTCGTCTCGCCTTTTGGTTGAGGCCTGCCTGGGTTAGGGTTGAGGCACTTCAGTGGAGCTTTGTGCCAGGAGGGAGCATTAGCTTGCTGTAGTTCTGTCCATCCTGTATTTGACTGTAGAGAAGACTTCTATTTTCAGATAAATTCCCTTAGCAGCCTCATTACATTCACTTGTAAAACAGGACTAAAAACATTTGCTCCAAAGGTTTAGTGAAGTTTCTATTCATAGGGTTTTCTCCCTAAATTTTGGTGCTGTGGCCTCACTGGGGCAGAGGGTTTTTTGGATAGAAATGAGATGTGTGGGAAGGTGATGGTTGGTAAGGGCGGAGGGAAGGATGTTCTTACCCGTTTGGCATGTCTATTAGCAAACTAGGTCATTTTGTTGTGTTGTATTTACATGACTTGTTCCTGTGCTGGTGTGAAATGTGAATCACCAAAACATGATGATTATTACAAAAAAAAAAAAAAAAAAAAAAAAAAAAGGCTAAATGCAAGAAAACTGAAATAGAACTGAAAGGCTAAATGAAATCAAATGAAAACAGAACATGCAACATTATTCTTTTGGTAGTTTCCTTCTGCAGTTGCTGAGTAAAGCCAAATAGATTTCTTTTCCATGTGTGAAAAGTATCCAGGGTTTTGAGTTTGAAAATCACAGGAGCATAGAAAATACATATCTGTCTTCAAGCTCAGCCTTTTGGCTTGTCTTCTGCTCATAGGTTTTGGAGATTTAAAGCAGATACTTGTGTTGTAAAGAAGGCTATTGATTCTTATCTTTATCGAAATTGTGTGAACATCAAGTTGATTCTGGTTTTGCAACTGAGATTAGAATTTGGCAGAATTTCTCAGTGGAAGGCTCTCATCCTTTGCTTATGTTTTGTAAGTTCTGCTCACTTTTGCTGTTCTTGCCTAAACCCTGGAATTAATTGTGTGACTCAGGAAACCATATTAGACTTTGGTGTTTGCATGAAATGCTATGCAAAGTATGGGAAAAATCCTGTGCCACTCTCAAGTATGCCATGCATCTCTTTTATAGATAATCTGCATGTGTATTAGTGTCATTGATTTAGTGTGTTTTTGTAGAGTGCAAGCATCCTGAATCAGGACCCCATTATGCTCGTCACTGTACAAACACAAAAAAGAAGGTTTCTTTCCATTCCACAGAGCAGCCTTTGTGCTTAGAGCTTAGAGTAATATCAATGTGTCTTTGTATGGGGTAAATTCAGAAACAGAGAGTAGGTAAGAGATCCCTAGCATGGTTCATGAATGAGATTTCAGTCCTGAAGCCATGCTTTAGAATTTATAAATTGAGAAATATATGTACATGTGTATTCACTCTCTGTGTATTTTCTACACATACGTATGTAGAAGTTGCTTTACTGCTAGAAGTACTGATAATATTAATAATAGATGCATACTTCCTATAAAGTCTTTTGATTAGGAATTCAGAGCATTTGGAAGCATTAATATACAAATCATGAAGGCTTCTGTGCTGTTTAGATTAAGAAGCAAGATTAGCCTCAACCTATAGATGAGAAAACTGAGGGATGGTGTCACAAAATCATTTGCATGGGTGGGTATAAAAAAGTAGAGATACTGACTGCTAGTCCTGTTTTTTAACCTCAAGACCCTCCTTTTCCTTCTTAAGATCCTAAGAACTGCAAATTAGACTTCTGTCTGTCCAATTATAATTTCTAAAGGTCTCATTCTAGCAAGATGAACTATAATATTCAAATTACTTAAATATGTAAAATAAGGACTTTGGAGTATAATTAATAATATAAAGTGAAGAAATATTTACAGCCCCAGCTGCATCGGTTAGGGCTGTGAGGGAATACTGTCTGTAGCCCCTTCCAGTTATCTGAGTGTGAACTCCCTACCTGGAGGCAAGTTCAGAGAACCGAAATTAGGCAGCAGCACTCACAGTGTTGAAGCAGTAAATTGAGAGACACTGCGTGTTACTAACGGTCAGGTCAAGGTTTCATCCTGGAGAACAATTAACATCTTCAGCCGTACATACAAGAGCTGTCTATGTTTTATAACCTAAGGACCAGGCACTAGGGGAGTCCAGGAAAAAATTCTTCACATGGAGAGTATTAATGTGAGGAACAGACTCTACTGAAAGCAGCAAGGTAGGCAGCCACAGTGAGCAAACCAACAAGTTTAAAGGCAAAAACTGTGTTGCAGAACACAAAACGCATTGTGATTCTTACCCTCATATTTGACAACTGTTTTTTAAATGTGTGACAGAGATCCGAAATGAAAGAAAAGATGCAGGCTTATTAAAAGGGAGGAATTATTTTTTTTATTCATGTTAAAAGTTCTAATCTATTTTAGTATTTTTTCCTCCTTTCCAACTGCATACTTAGTAAGAGTAGAGCTGAATTGCTGAGGTCTGCAGGTAGATTTAGATCTGGTCTTTGTATTGCACCTCTTACTACGCACTGTCGAGAAAATGGGCATAAACTAAGGAGTCTTGGTGGATTTGATCTCTGTAGTCTATGAATGTCATGACTAACGTATTAAGTTATTTTCTTTGGTAAGCTTTTTAAGAGAGAGACTACTTTCAAGATAATGGATTATAAACAGGCATGTTCCATAGTGTTTCAGTAGTAGTTATTCAGCAGTGTGTTCACAAAGGCCTATTTTGTGATAGGGCCAGTCAAGGCATCCTTTAAAAAAGTGCCCATTCATTCTGAGTATTTGGGCTCAGTGGCACTGAAGTTCAGTGTCAGGTCCTAAAAATGTAGGCCTAAGTAATTAATGTTCTGCTCAACTCTATGAAAAAGACTGATGTTTTTCACCCCAGTAAACCAGGATGGCATGAAATGGTGACTCACGAGGAGATCACTGAGCAGGAGCCTGACTTTCCTTAGTGTGCAGCAAACTTCCATCAGTTGCAATGCCTCCTGACTTTCTAAAGCATCAGGAGAGATTCCTACAGGCTTCTGCAAACTTGTAGATTTCAGAAGTTCTGTCAGTGTGTTTTAAAGACACGTTAACTGTCAGTTCCTCCTAAACAACATGTATCCCTGACAGATTAGAATGATCAGAATGGCGGTGATAAAAATGTACCTGAATTCTGCCAGGGCTAACATCTGGGCCTCTGTGGACTTGGCACTGTACACAGAATCAATCTTTGTGTTGAAACTATATGTTTCCTAAGGTGGTAATTCCCAGCTGTGGCCACCAAGGTCTAAGCGGGACTGCTGCACAAAAATGCATTCTTCCAAATATACATTTGTTTGATAACCTCAGTTGTCAAAAGTGTGACCTCTATTAATTTGTCACCGGGCAAGTTACTGTCACCAGTTCCCAGATTCCATGAGAACCCCAGGCAGGCAGCAGAGCCCCTTGCTGCTAAGCGTTTCTGGTTTTGCTGTTTGTGGTAATAAACAGCCTACTTACAAATCACTCGGCTGAGGTACCTGCAACTAAGGTGACTTGCCATGGCTTGTCCGGTGTGACAGCAGCAGATTGATCAGCGGATTCTGGAGGGAGGGCTTACTGCCCTCATCTGGAGCTGATGCCTCCAGAGCAGCATAGGGTATGTTATATTTTCATATTAGATAGACTAAACGGTTATCAGATAAGACTGCCTTATTCTGATCATGATTTATAGAATTTCCTTCTCGATGTTCATTAGAAACATAAAACCAAGATGAAGTTGCTCCTGTTATAGTTGGATACAATTTGACACAGAAGCCTGTATTTTTAAAAGCAGCTATAAAAAATCAGAGTGCAATAGAAGTTAGAACATTATTTAAAAGAGAAGATAAATAAAATAGCTTTTTACATACATGTGCGGTCTATTGAATGACCATCCAAAGCACTGATACCGTTTTAGGAAGATGATCTTTTGCCTTAATTATACGTCTGGGAGATATTAACTGAACATTTTGTGGAGAACTGTGGATACCTTAGTTGCCAGTTGTCTAAAATGCTGTTAATGATTGCTTCAGTGCCAGTGTTTTGATGGCTAGAACCTAGGCCTGAATATGAATACAAAGAACTCAATCTAAAAAAACCACGTGTGCGCACACACTTTTTATACAAAACAGATTTCAACCATCTGCTTGGCACTTAGCTTTGCAACTATAGGCTCTGATATGAAAGGGAGCACTGTCCAGATTATGAATGGTATCACTTTTATTGGTACCTTAGAAAAATCCTAGTGTTTTTAGAAAGCTTGTGTATCCAATGGTTTCTTCAGTGGAATAATGAAAACAACTGCCTTAGCCAAAATTTTGTGCTTTCCGGCATTTCTCCGACGGCAACGTCCCCTTTCCCTTGCAAAAGGGATTTTGTAGCGAAGAAAAGTTTCTCTTCTGCACCTCAGCATTTCCAAGTGTAGCAGAGGAGTTTAGATGAGTGGCCCTTAGAACTGACACCCCAGATGGTTTATGACACAAAGCACTGTTTGCTTAGGAATACGCTGTATGGCAGAGTCTGTTGCCCAAGCACTGCAGAGCGTGTCAAATCAGCATGGAAGTTAATGGACCAAAAGCCCTTCTGAATTTAACACTTTCCCATTTGATCTGAATTTATAGCTTTAAATCAGGACTTCAGTTTTCCTTTAGTGGGGCAGTGGTGGAAAGTAAAGTTGATAGTATAAATTACAGGCATATAATACAATCATTTTGACCCAATTCATCTGTTTAAAGGCTCAGAATGAAAAAGGCTGACTAAAATACTTGGTGAAAGCCTATTCATGAAATATATTAGAAAATATTGAAAGTTAAGAGAAGGTTTGAGTATGTAGTAATTTGATATTCTGACCAGTCCATGTTTTATTCTTAATAGGTTAAGCAGAAGAAAATGCACTGTACAAAAAAAAAAAATTAAAAAAAATCTTTGGACCTTTCACTCTTTGTTAGCAATTTAGGCATTATTTCTTTGCCTTTGCCAGATTTATCCTTAAAATATGCAGGACAAAATATGTTTCTTCTTTGCTTTTGTTCTTTGATAGGGTTTGATAGTATTTTCCCTTAGGTGCACATTTGGAATAAGATGACGAAAATGCAACCTCCTGCATGTAACAAAGCCTCTGTGTTTGGCCATCCATTTAGTGCCGTGTCACATTAGTACTGCATTGTTAACACCTTTGGACAGGGCTAAAGGTTTCTTGCTGCTGTGTCTAGAGAGCTGCTTATGTCAGATCATGATGTTGCTGGATGCTTTTCTCAATAAATTTACTTTTCATTTAAAAGTAGGGATGGATTGGTTGCTTCTGAGATGGCAGGTGGGTGAATAAAAGGACTAATTGTTATTTACACTCTCATTTTATGAAGATTTCGTTTTCTCTGTTATGAGGTCTCAAGAAAGTACAGCTTTTAATGATTACATTTGATTAGCCTGAGTCTGTCTTTGTGGAGAACATCTGAGATGATGAAAGTAAGAGAAAGTTGGATCTCTACGAATAAAATAATGATAATACTTGAAACTTAAAAGCTTCTGCATAGTTTTAGATGAATCATAATGTACAGACAGCAGAAATCTGACTTTTTAAAACGTGTGTGGAATAAGCCTTAACGGTATTAAGGTTATATCCCTAACAAGCTAATAGACTTGCAGCCCTCTGCATTATTCCCATCCTATTTCTTCCTTCCTCAGCGCCTTCTACCTTCTACCCACCAGCAGTTGGGCATGCTTGCTACACTTTTATGGGGAGGCCTGTAATTCTCACAGGTACAGATTAAAACAATAAACCTATTAAACTTAAGAATATTCTGAGGCCTTTTAAGTGGTGGTCTGGGTGGAAGGATAGTAATTTCTCCAGCCGCTGTGTCCCCATGCCTTCCCGTAGCAACTCTACTGAAATTACTTAACCATCTTACTAGTGAGGCAGTTCTTCATGTTTCATGTCATAAAATGCATTTCTTCAGGAGTGGGAAATAGCAGCCTATGTGCTTTTCAGCATTAATGATTGCACAAGAAAGAGCTTCTGTATTCAGGGATGGGTGAGAAGAAATCCTGTAAGAAATACTGTGAGTGGATTCATAATGGAACCTTTTGCTATTCGGCCTTCATGTTCTTGGAAATTTTAAAGGGGAAAGTCTCCTTGACTGGTGTCAACAATTTGGTCATTTTCTTTGCTTGCCCTCCTCCTCCCTTTAGGTAAAATAGTCGTATTTATTGTCAATTTATTTTCTGTGCATTCCTTCAATCCGTTGTGGTTGGAAGGGAGTTCTGGCGTGAGTGCATGGCAAGGTAAATTTGAGATGGCAGTTGGTGGTGGCTGTGGGAGAGAGGGCTGGGAGAAGGAGGAGGCAGAGGGTACAAGAGTACAGTTAGTTTTAAACAACCTGCCAATTGTTCCCTCTTTATTAAAATGGCTGCTTTCAAGCCAGGCCTCTGAACTATTTAATTTGATTTACACTTTTAAGCTAAATTCCCTAGTGCTATTTGTAATAAAGACTGAAAAAATACCTTGCTCTCTCTCTTCTCTTTTTTGTCTTTTTTTTTTTTCTTTACTCTTTTTTTCTGTTCCACCACTAAAGTTCTAGTTGCGTCTCCTTCTGGTCTCTTTCTGTTGGTTTTAAACAAACTGCCACATTATGTCACTCTTCCCATTAAGTTTAGGCATCTGGCTCAGGAAAAGCTTGACAGGGATAGAGAATGGTTCAAAGAGGAGGATGCACCTGGTAGATTTAGCGTGGCTCTTTCAATGTTACCAGCAGGTTGCAGTTGCATTTGCATTAAAGCTGGGTATGCATGACCAGGTTCAGAGGTTGGACTTCAACTCTCTTTGTGGCCTGTCACTGTCATAATCCAAAATAAAACAAGGTTCACAATACGCCAAATGGCAATGGAGTATCAGCCTGCCATTTTCTTTGGCTGTCTAGATCCAGCGCATGAAGGAAGGTGAGGTCACGCACATGTCAGTACAGGACTTTGGAAATCCCTTGAAGCATTATGTGCTGCTTGTGCCTTCCAAGAAGCTCTAAGTACAGATTTGAAAGTCTCCAAAATGAAGTTGGCTCCTACTTTCAAGAGCTATATAACATCTGTATTTTCAAAGATTCTGATGTTATATTTAACAGTGAAAGCAGGAGGAAAGGATGAACGCATGTGTAGGAAGAGTGCGTGATTTTCGTAAAGAAATAAAAAACTGTGTGTGAAAGAACAGCATGTGAGTCAGTGCAAAAAACTTAAGTGTCCTTTTAGCATTCTTGGGCAATTAAATGTTTTTAATAGTTTTTGCTCATGCATCTAATCTATTTGGAAATGCACCACTTCCAGGGGTGTCTGGGGAGAAAATCAGAGCTTGTTTTGCTCTTTCTTTATTTTTATCTGTTTGAAACATCAAAGTGAGTGCCTGAAATGAATTGATCTACATTTTTAGACCCATTTATTAGGTAGAGTTCAATAAAGCAATAGACGTGCATTATAATTGTGAACTACTGTGCAGATGACTTGTCTTTTTCTTTGAGATGAAAATAACCCCACTGAATAGGAGGATGTATGTTGCACCAAGCATGGGTTTTGTATTGTGGTTTTGGGTTGGTGGTTTTTTTTTTGTATTTTTAAAAACATTTCAGAAGAGCGACAGGTAAAAGTTGCATCTCACCAGGCACCAAGTGCCTGTGTCAGTCTGGTTTTCAGTGAATGAGTTTGATCCTCTTATTGGTAGCCTCAGAAAAGAGGACAGGGACTGAGTTAAGTCCAGAGACCATTGTTTGCACTCACCTCCAGAGCTTTGATTACTGGCTTCTCTGCAGCTCTGGGTAATCGGAACATCACAAGAAGTTTGTTCGTCCTCTGTCTCTGCCGTATTGTGTGAATAAACAGAGGCTATGCTTGTTATTTGGTGTCCTTGCACAAGCCCCACATTCATGACGTATGATCATAAGGCTCTGTCCAGCTCCTACTGAAGACAATTGTAAGACTCTGACTTAATCTGGGTGTTGGATTGGAACCATTAGAATGGAAGAAAATAAAGTGGAAGTGTTGTTAATGATTCCTATTGATGCTTTTCCTGGCACAGAGTACTGCAGATAATTGTTTTTAGATGAAATACAGTTGCATCTAAGTATTACATTTATTAGCTTTTCAAAGGAGGAATAACCAAACTGGACATATGGGGTGTTTGAAGTGTGATTGTGTGAGACTAAGATAATTTCAGGAGAATAGCTTAAATCGCAGGATATGTGTGATGCCCTTTGTATACAAGATGTGGGACTGTGGAATTTATTTTGCATGCACTGGTTTTCACTGAGAAAGAATCCTGAATGTGAATATATAGTCATAGTTAGAATATATAAAGAGTGCAGCCTCGCTGCTCTAGACTTC
Source organism: Nestor notabilis (assembly GCF_000696875.1). Lineage (NCBI taxonomy): Eukaryota > Metazoa > Chordata > Aves > Psittaciformes > Psittacidae > Nestor > Nestor notabilis. The sequence goes on along the minus strand of NW_009933216.1, from coordinate 114,108 downwards.
AAGACCCATTCATCAGGCCTCATAGTGATGTGATCTCTGGAAATACTTCAGTTAAGTAGGTTTAATCCTTATTAACAGTAAATTGCTTGAAACCATTTTGAGTAAAGTCTGAGAAGGAATATCGTAGATTGAACACACAAATAAAGGCCAGCTCTGTTAGGCTGTGAGTGGCTTTGACTCTTTTGAAGTTCTGTAGGTTTTGGTCTTGCTACGAGATCAGGACACTAACAAAAGAGTTTTCACCTCATCTTCATATATATATGCTGTAATTGACAATGTCATTTCCATGTTGAAATGGGGTACTACTCGTGGTTTTGACGTAACTTAGATGTTGCCCCAGCCCTCACAATGACTTAATTAGAACATGTGTTATAGGCACATATTAAACAGTTCTTAAGGCTTTTTCTGGAGTGATCAGGTTAAATGATGTATGCAGTTTCTCCACATTTTGGGATGTTTCCTGTTGACTTCAGTGTAATTTAGCTGTGGATGACTGTGAGCCAGAGCCTCTTAAGAACATAGAGATAGGAGAGGGCACTGCTTGTTTCACTGCTTTCTTACTCATCAAGATGGTGAAGGAAGGGAGTGAAGTGGCAGAGCTTTTGTTGCTACTGTTTCTTGGGAAATGTGTTCAGGGAGCTGTTTTGGAATATGATGGTGAAGTTGTTCCTACTATTTGCACTGCATTGACAAAACATTGTGCTCTCATATGAGGTAATAGCTGTGGTTTGTGGCGACATTATGAAAACACTGGTTTGTTACGATGATGGCAGAAAAAATCCCAGATACATGGTAACGTATTTGTAATATTTTATTGAAGTGAAACATGGAAAATACAGCATAGCTTGGAGTCCCCTTGGAATGATTTCATATTTAGGGAATGAAGAAGCAGTTATGCAAAATTGAAATGGGTGTACTTGACATCAATTAAATGATAGGTTTTGGGCTGGTTTAGTATAGTTCATCTGTTGGGTTTTTTTTTGGTTGGGTTTTTTTTTTGGCATTGCTCTTATGTGTTACGTTTGGTTGTTAGTAGGATGTATTTTACATTGCTAATAATCCAAATTAGAATTTGTATTTTCTTTTTGTCCTGTGAAATAGAGGGAGTATTAACTGAAAGATAATATGCTGCTGGACGCTGTTGTAGAATAAGGAGTGGGTCTTAGGTAATACCGTACAAGTTTCATATAGTGTAGCCATTGAAAGCTATCTAAGTATCTAGATAGGCGAGAAGACTTTTTCCTCTCAACATCTAATCTTGAGGTAAGGCACTCAGCATAATAAACAGAGAGAGATTCATACTGTCCCTTTACACACCTCAGCCAGACAGGCTAAGGGTTTCAGCTTCTGGGTTTCCCAGCTCTGCCGACCGAGAGGTTTGAAATTAATTTTTGAACTTTAGATTGCCTCTTGGTTTACACAGCCTATTTTTCCTCTTTAATTCATTTTTAGTTAATGGGCATTGCTAAGTCTGAAAGCTTGGATCATGGCTTTTTTTTTTTTTTTTTTTTTTTAGTGTATTAAGGGGATAGAATTAAAGTACCACATTATGGCCATGACGCTCATGTATTAAGCTGCTTGTTATCCTATATGGACAATTTTGTATGCCAGGTAGATATGTGAGTACTTCAGTTCAGAAACTCTGCCTCGTCTGCCTTTGGTGTCTTCCATCGCGTTCAGATAATGAAGCCCAGATATCTAAATGTTTTGTAGGAGTCGGTTGCAAGAGACCACCAGTGATAAATGTTATCAGATTGTGTGAGAAACAAGTCCCAGAAGAGGTGTACTAGAATAGTATATCCCTTATACCAGCAAACCAGCCCGGTTGTTTGCCTCATCTTCTTTTTTCCTCAGTTTTCATCTTTTATCACGCATTGCAAAAGACTAACGTATTTATCTTTAAGAGAGCAGAGAATATTTTTGTAGTGCCTGTTGTTATGACATGTCTCTTATAAAGCAGAGCAAGATATACAGCAGAGACGTAATGAATGACCACAGTCAATTACTGTGATGAGCAATTGATTTCTGGTTTTTGAAAGTATACCCTTAATAATTATTCATTTGGCTGAACTATGCTATTCTTCTTTATATGCATTGTGTACTGAAAGATAGCGGCATGATACATGTTATTACTCATATAGCTGTGTCAATAATGATATAAGCTATATAGATGTGACAAATGGACTAGAATAAATAATGGCAAAGAACTGAACTAAAATACTTTGTTTTAGGTAAATACTGGCTCTCTCTAGTGTGTTAAAAAAGCTAGACTATGAGAAAAACAGAAAATCTCTAAAGATATTTTAGTCAAGTCAGAGGAATACTTTTTCTGGGAGTCTCTTTTTCTGCTTTATATGTTGATCCGTCCAAATAGGCATCATTACATTCATTCTGTGCAAGGAGGAGATATTTAGGGTCGTGTTCTGTTTGTACAGGAATGTCCTTTTACAATGCATTGGGTAATACCAGACTAACAAAGCAAAACAGTTAGAATCCCAAGGTATGGGTTTATAGAAAATCACCACAGATTAATTAAAAAAAAGATAATAGGATTTTATTATCCTGCTATTATAAAGCTCAGAATAGAGTGACCAAAGTTTCTGTTGGAATCAGTGGCAGCTGGAAATGCTGAGAACTTTGCAGGGTTAGGCATCCTACTCACACACTTCAGAAGGTGCTAAAGTCAAAAGGAGCTTTTAACTCTTTGAGGTCATATGGCATTGGTATGAAATACTTGTCTGCAGAACATCCATGGTCTTGTGGTGGGGTGAAAAAAGAATGGGAGAAGGAATGGCAGGGGAGGGAAGGGAGAGATGGAGCTACTTGCATAGGTAAACTTGTACAAGAGATGCAGCTAGCTGCCTTTTGTTGTACTTTTTGCATTGAATGGTAATGGAAATTGTGAACGGTGGCATGATTTTGGGCACTTGGTTCTTGTTCTTGGATTATTATTAATTTTTATTTATTTATTTAAGTAGTGGTGGTGGTTTATTTGGAATCGCTTCATTTTGTTCTGTAACCAGGGTGAACAGAAGGGTCTCATTGGCAATTTATAGGTTGGGGAGGGTGTAGCTGGAAATGTACAAGAGTGGCAAAAAGGAAGAAGAAAAGAGAAACAAAGGTTGCTTTAGTCTTTTCTAAGGTGCATGGCTATATGGGTTTGGGGATTCATCATCCAGTGGAAAAAAGTGAGAGACGGAACAAGGGAAGTTACCCTGTTTATTTGACTAGGCCTTCCCTTGACTCAGTATGCTATAATCATCTTTATGCTGGTTGTCTTTCAAAGTGTAATTAGCCTGGAATTGAATGTGGGTGGTATGGCAAAGTATTTCTTCAGAAAAAAATAAATAAGAAAGAAATGGTCCGCTGAAGAAACAACTCTTGTGTAGCTTTCCAGTTTTTGGTTTGGACAGCACATAGATGTAACTCCAGGAGCCAAAGACATCCTGAGTTGAAGTCCAGAGAGAGTTCACTAGAAACAGTCTAATTGGAACATGCCCCAATTTATTACAATGATGATAACACTTTGTACTTCTATTGTGTCCTCTGCGCTAAGATCTCAAGGTGCTTGACAAATATTAAGGGATTAGCTTGCACAATGCCGCTGACAAATAGGTATTATTACTGTCCCCCTTTACATGCCCGGAATTGAAGTGCCAAGGAGTACAGCAGCTCAGTTGTGCAACGCTTTTGCCTGGAGAGAAGAACTTGAATTAAGTCACCCCACTGCAGAGACAGGTTTGAATATAGCAGGAAAACTTAGTACCTGCATTCTCCTGAGTGTTTGTAGCTCTCCACTGAGCTATGTTCAGGTTGGTTTTGGTAGACAAACTTGCAGCCTTAGAGGGACAGGAGGCAAAGTTGTAATTAATTCCTCCTTAATTGGCGTAGCAGTAAGTAATTCTGCTTAATCCATTCCTTGCTGTGTGGATGAAGTAAGGCTAAACATCTGAATTGTGGAGAGGACAAGGGGAAGAAGGGGATTAGGGAGTGAAAGATGGACAGAGACACACATTTCTTATGCTGTTCTAGGCACATGTTAAGAAATACCTACATAAATACAACACCTTTCTTATTTTTCCCTCACATTGCCTCTTGACTTAATTAGGTGAAATGCAAAGAAATATACAATTCAGTTTGGAAAAATACACTAAATTTTCCCTACCCCTTCTTGCCTTTCATTCAGTCCGTAAGAGTCTCTGGAGTGTGAAATGTGAAGACACCAAATTGGAATTAATTTTGCTTTTTCATTTAACAGATTGTGTTACATTAACACCACACTATTGCCAAGCAGCAAACCTTTCCTTTCCTCAGATGTTAGCTACTAATACAGACTAAAGACTGCTGAAAGAATGGTTATACTGAAATGCTTTATTTAAGTTTCTCCTCCCTTGTGGCTTGAGCAGGCCCTGATTCTGCTAGGATGTATTCACATGAGCAGTCTCAGTGAGTTCGCTTTTATTGCTTCCTGGCAAGTAAGCTGGATTCTATTTCATATAACATCGCCCAAGTTAGAATTTCAAAGCTCACTCAATCCTCAGAGAGACCTTTGCAAGATTCTCTTCTCCTGTATCTACACAGGCACTAAACACACTGAGGACACAATTGAATTAATCAGGACTCTTCATGTACAGAAAATCAACCAAGATTCTATTTAAGAGATGACAACTTTGATATCATATTGTTCATTACTGGCCAAGGAATTGTTACAGCTTATGTAACCAGATTATTAAATTGTTTACTGATGATAAGTCTTGCTTCCAATATTAAGCATGCATTCAGAGACTTGGTGTAGTTCTGCTGAAAAGAATTAGTTATAAATGACATCACAGTATTTATTTTCTCTCCCTAAATTGTGTTTTGTTCACACTTATGAGTGCATTTTGTAATTTTCAGTCCTACAAGTTTAGCCCAGGATCTGACAATCAGCCTGAGTTCTCTAATGCTCTTGTATGGTGACCAATATTCAAATTCTGCAGGTTAAATTCTTCTTCTGAAGATACCTGCCTTTCTGCAAGATGTTTGTTTTGTGCCTCTCATGGTCAGGTTAGGTCCTGGAAGTAAGTTATGCAGATCCCAGAGAGGTTAAATCTGATTCTGCAATTAGTGCATTATTCCATGGTATGTGACTAGAATGAAATGCTGTTCACTGGCCTGTGGAGTAATTGGTTCTGCAGGATTTAGGAAAGTAGAAGTAGTAGCAAAGAACACTTGAATTAGAAAATGAAACAAATAAAAAAAAAAGATGTACAAGGCTCTCAGTGCATCCAGCGCTCAAAACTGTTTAGTCAAGAGGCATCATTTGACGTTACTCCTGTCTAGAACAGAATTGTACCATTAATAGTTTGGATCCCTTTGTTTTCTTTGCTGAGGATGGCAGTATTTAAAGTTCAAGATTCCTCAAGAGCGGTGGCTCATTCATTGGCACCATCTCACTGAAGAAAATACAGGTATATTCCCTTCATTTTTAGCAGAATTGTATCTCATCTTTCTGTAAGAGACTATTCCATTTCAGACTTCCTGCCTGTTGAACTAGGATTTTCATATACATTATTTAAAAGATTCTGTGCTACAATTGTAAGCCTAAATTATATGAATTTGAGAGAACCTGAGCAAAACTGTCTTTGAGGGATGGTTCTTCTTTCAGCTGTGGTACTCTTGCCTTTTCCGTCTTAATGACTGTAATCCTCTTGCATTTGGAATCATCAGGACTTGGTGTGGAGTCTCTGTTGATGGACCTGGGTCATGAACCCAATGAGCAGTTACTGCTTTTTAATGTGAAAAAAACTCTTTAACTCTTTCTGTGTGTATGTTAAAGGTGATGTGGTTGCACACATGTAGAATTATCCTGCATTTCATCTGTTACAAAAATAGAGAAATACATTACAGGGCTGCTGGGACTGCCATTCTCAAATGTAAAAAGCTGCTGCTGTGTTATACCTACCACCCATGGTGGTGGACACTTCACCTGTTTTTTTTTTTTGTCCATAGACCATTTAAGAACAAAATATGTGCTTCATAATCATACAGCCTTTTCCAAGGATACTATATTTCTAAAAATTTTAATTACCTGCCTGTATCTTCTCTCTAATGTTAATTCTTTGTTTCTTTAAAGTATGGTGTGTGTGACAGCACACAATTCAATAGTCGCCAGGCTTCCAGTTTATTGCTGTCACGATTGGGTTTCCCAGGTAGTGAAATAGGTTTTTAAAATAGGATTTATCAGTGTTTGATCCCACTGAAGACACAACGTGTGTGACATCCAGGGCTGCTCCAGTCAAGTTAACTGGTGACTCTCCAGGAAGTTCGATGGAGTTAAAGTAGTAACTCTGAGAATGTCAGAAGTCATACATTCATCATAGTGTTGCCCCAAATTCTGAAAATGGTGTGTTGTGTATCATGCACAACAGTTCTAGAAAACATTGGTCAAAATGTTTATACAAGGCTCAACTGCATTTTGGGAGGCAGTCTCTTGTACAAAAAGGTTCACCCTCTGTTTCTGTGCGACATGGACCTGAGGGCAGCTAACACTAGTCTTTACTTGCAGGTATCTCTTCCCAAGTTCTTTTTCATAAACAAAACTTGAAGGATCTTTTTAGATTTTTACTGTTATATTCTAAGCATACACTTCCAGTAAAAGGGAGAATGAAGTTTCTGGACGTCACCTCAAGTTTGGCAGTACAAAACAATATGTGCATTATTAAGCGCAGTTGAATGGGTAAAAATTAATTGAAACTGTTACTACATAGGAGAGTCATAGAATCATAGAATGTAAGGTGTAATGTCTATAACAAATGCTTTCCTCTTGGTAGAGAACTAATTTTTAAACTGCCTGAGAAGTGGAGTTGCTGGACAGAATTCACTTAGCAAGGCTGCTGCCTGCCACGTAACTTCACTGGTTCTAATAATGGCTGATTACACAGGTGGCAATAACAACAATGGTAGATTTTCTGAGAACTGCATTATTTTCACAGTGCCACTGATGGAAGAAACGCTTAGTAGCAGCTGATAATTAATGATCAATTTGGAGATTATCACAAACAATTTACAAAGGTTGACTTTTCCTTTAGAAGTCTCTTTGGATAAACTGGGTGGTAAATTACCTGCCTAAGGCTTTTACTTTACTTGTGCTAATAAGATGAAAATGAATGTGTTTGAAGAGCTCTGAACTGAACTTTTCAGACTGTCTGATAATCCATACAACTCTTCTTTAAACATCTTAAGTGGGTGAGCAAATAGAGACTATAATAAAATTGAAAACCGTCATATGGGCACATGTTACCACCCGGTCTAAGTAATGGGGCATGACAAATAAGAGGCACTGCTGCAGAGTTCATATTTTCATTTTATGGCATACATTAAATATTTGATCATCAGCCAGCAGATTGAAACAATTGGGCTAAGAGTATCACTTGCAAATAGAAGGATGAGATCTAGACTGTCATAATGTGAGCATGGGATAGAGAAGTTGTATATCTTAATCCATACTTCAGTATTGCCTCTTTACGTTGTGGTGTGCAGACCACTTAAAATCCTCTTCTGTATTTCCTCAGTCTGTAAACAGGAGTTAGTAATCTGTATTTACTTCAGAGAGGATAATAATCCTTATTTACTTCACAGAAGGGATATGTGAAGAGTAATTAGTATTTGTAAGTGCTTTTAAGGATGAAAAGAATAGTGCAAACATAGAAAATTGTGTAATGGAAAGAATAGGAGAGAAATAGGATGAGGTTTATAGAGGTATCTAGGTGTTTAGAGACATAGATGGGCTCCTAGTCAGGTTTTCAGAAGTGTATAGGTAGGTATCTTAGAGTTGGGAGCACATTTGAAGATCTCTTACAGCAAGACAAATTCCATGGGTTTGGTCCTTTAATATTTTTATAAAGCTGGCTCGTGCTTTATATCCGTGACGTATGGGGTAGGGGGAAGCAGAGGGGAAGGGGAATAGGGGTGTAAAGGCCTGGTAACAGCTGCAGTTTCTGATCTCCCCCCTCTGAAGCAAGAATGTAGATAGGGGTGAGAAGAGAATGAGAGAGAAAGGAAAAAACCTCCGAACTTCGTACATCTGATGAGCTCTTTTATAAGGGGTTCTGCAGACTTAAAAAATGCCAGCCAGGAATCCCAGCGTACAGCTGTATGCTTGGTCCATTTTGCAAGTAGGTTAGTGGAACCAGAAATAAGCTGTTGGTTAAAAATGTTCCTCTAGCATTAGATTTTTATCTTTGAGACTTTATTTTGTGGTTAACATTTTTAAAACTTAAAATCTGGTACACCTGTGTGAGCCATTTCAATGAGAGAAAAACTAAACAGAAGGATCTTGACTTTGTTTGCAAATGAAGGGATGGGTGGCTAGATAAAAGTTACAGTAATACAGAAAGTACTCTCTCTGGGAAGTTGTGTCTTTTTAGTATGCCTTTGTAATTAGTTATCCAGGGCAGAGGTTGGAAAGAGGGCTGGGTTTAGCTTCCCATCATTATAGTGTGTTTGATGAATATGGCATGCCTCATTTTCATTGTAGTGAGGAATTATCCTCAGAGCTCCTGCATAATAGAGGAAACTGGAAATGAGAGCTTGTGGCTCGCTGTCTGAATTTGGCCCAGATGTCCTGCGAAAGGGTAGGTTAGAGCTCTGATTTTTGCTTGTGTGCCATTACTGGGCGGTTCTATGGGTAGACATGAACCAAACTGATGTCTGTGAATGGTATTTCCATTAGTATTTCATGATGAATGTATGTAAGATTCCTTTGTAATACTTTTTTCTAAATAGAGTGCTCAGTAATTGTAAATTACCATAGCATTACCTGGCAAGCTGTGAGTTTTCATTTTGTGTGAAGAACAGAGAAGGTGACCCAGTGAAACTGGACAGTACTGAAAAAGATTCAGTGACATTCTCCTGCTAAATGCTGGGGTTTTTTTCTTTAGGATTTTTTTGTTTCTTTGTTTGGGCAGTTGCTCTTTTTTTTTTTTTTTTTTTTTTTCCTTCTCCTTCATTGTAACTGAAAATAAACAGAAAATAAACAGAAAATAAAGATAAATAGATTTTTACATAAATATAGTCACTAGGTAGAAAAAGAAAATATTCTTAGGATCTGTTGGCAGGACTGTATGAAGAAACTTAGTTTTGAAATTTCAAAAGAGAGCAGCCGAATAAAGTACTTAATTTTTGCCCTTGCTTGTGTGTCAGGATGCACAAACCCATCAGGTAAATCAACCAAACAACCAAGTAATGTTTTCTTTAAGAACAGAAACTCATAGATTGCACAGCTTTTTGTAAAGGCAGTTAAACATTCTTACTTCTTATGTAGACATAGAAAAATCGGGAGCCTGGAAGATTCAGTAATGTGTGTGGGGTCACAGAGGAAGTTGCCATTTTCTGAAATCTTAATGTTATGTCCTTGTTTCGTAGCCCATACTGAGGTGGAGAGGGTAGTCAGCAATAAACTACCTGCTCACAGCTTCAATGTTTGTGCTTCTTCGGCAATGATCAATGCCACAGGATGTTGCTATACTGCAAAATTAAATGTGTGATGTATTTCAGTCAGTCAACCAGTCCTCTATCTTACGTGTCACTCAGACAACTGTAGAGCTTGCCAGATGACTACTTACCCAAATCAAAAGCTATTTATTACCTTTTTAAAATTAAAAATGGGACAGTGGATCTTTCTTGTTGCGTTTGCTATGCTGTTTAGGCTGGTAACCTTGAAAATACAGCTTATGATCAGCCTGTGATACGGAGGTGTTTGCTAACGTCTGGTACAAATGAATCTATGATTTTTCTCAGTGTCCTAGTTTAATGTGACTATAATTACTGTTAATCAATTAATTTGGTTGCAGTAGGTAGCCCATGGAGTGACTGGGTATCCTCTTCCAATAAAGTAGTGTTCTTTGCAGTATCATCTTCAGATGCATCAAAAGGCTTTCTGGGAGATCTACTTTCTGTTGCTCATGCACTGTCTTTTTATAGGGATTCATGCTTGAATTGTTCTCAGTGCCAAATACATGTACTTAATAAAATAAAAAAGCAGTGTATGTATGGGGAGAGTAGAATACAAAATAAGTGGGAAGTTTGGTTGTTCATTTTGTTCAATGAAAGATGCTCAGCACCTACACCTCTTAAGCCTGAAGGAATCTGAATGTGCTCACACCTTTCAGGGCCAGTGGTGCCCTTTGAATGTCTTGTTCTCTGTGTACTGGTCATTTTCCTTGTAATACTCATGACATACGTTTTAGATCTGAACATCTGGATTCAGATTCACTTATAATACAATCAGGTGTATCCCCAGCAGGGAGAAGGTTTTGATGGAAGAAGTCTTTTCAAGAAAGCTATTATGCCACTTGTTATGGCAATAGTAGCCAGGTTTACTTTGCTGTAATGTATATTTATTTTTTTCAGAAGACTATAGCTCTCATCTGAAGTTGGACCTCCATGTGCCTTAGACAGCTAAATTGTTTTAATACTTCTCTGTAAAAACAATTGTAGGCAAGAGCATTTTAATGATGATTTTTTTTTAAGTGTGTTTGAAGGCAGTGTGTGGACACAGTGATGTAGGGGAAGAGCCAAATGTTTATTTTAAGATGTGTTTGAATGAATCTGCCTACATAAACTTGCCAGTGTTAAGAAAGAGGGGCTCTGCCCCTTCTAGATCACAAAGGCCTCTCAGTGGGGGATGGTTTTGGTGATGGAAAAAACAAAAAAGGTTCCAGTATGTGGTGGAGGAGGTAAAATAAACAAACAGCAATGGATGATTACTTCTCTCCATCAAGGCTCCTTTATCCTTGCAAACTCAGTCAGTGGTCAGCATGTTAGACACCCCTCCCTGTTTTATCCATCCCTTAACTGCGTTCTTTGACAGCATTGGTTTATACAGCTGGGTCTTTGCGGAGCTGGATGGGAATCGCTGTTGAACAACAGACATGAAGGTAGACAAAGTACCTATGGAAGGGTGAATGGCAGACATCCTCCGAGTTTCCCTGGAGGGAAAGATAGCAATTTAAGGGGTTTTCTCCTCCTTTCTATCCCGAACAATTCCCGAAGATTTTTAAAGTGGACGTCTTTTTGCGACTGTGTTTCAGTGCCTGCCACTGCAGCCTTTCTAAAGTAAAATCTGACACTCCTTATGGTCCTAAAGGTATGTTGTCTGTTTAGAATGGTCTCTCATTTTCATATTTGCGGATTATTATTTTACTTTGTATAGTAATACATGTTTGTGCAAGTGTACATGTGTGTTAAATGGCTAATAGCTATATTTTTCTTAGCTAACAGCTCCAGCCATGTCTAGGGTTAGTGTTTGTTAAGCTGGGTAAGTTATCAGCTGTTTTTGATTGTTCTTTCCTTTGAAATTTGACAGGCATTTTTTTTGAATCAGATAAAGCAAAAAAACAGGTTTTAGACAGTGAAGAGCTGAAGATAATCCACTTACCTACATGTGCCGTTAGAGCGGTGAAGGAAGTATGTTAGTATGGGCAAGCAGCAGCTTTGAGAAATGTTCAGTAGCGCTTTAGACGGAACATGCACGTTCAGAAGTCAGATTACAGAGTGGAAGTGGCTTGTACAATCCTACTGTGAGTGAATGGACATGTGCTATGATGGGTGATTGCACCACACATTCGTTAACGTAGATTTGTAATTCTTGTGGTTTTATGAATAAAAAATAGGAAAACAGTATAACAACTGTCAACCTTTCACAAGACAACTGAAGAAGGCTTCACAGTACAATATGCACAGTAAGTGAAGCAGGAGATATCACATCATACCATAAACTTTTTCTGTTTTATCCCTCATGCAATTATCTGTTGGAACAGAGATGGCATGACTCTGCGGATGACCTCAAGTAGGAGACAGTAGTGCGAAACTGCCTGAACACTTGAAAAAAAGTTCATCTTCTCTTTTGGAATATCAGAATGTCTGAGTAAAATTATTTTTATTGTAAAAATTTTTGGTTTACTCTATTTGTATTTCAAAGTAATTTTCAGAGGCAGCAATTTTCACTGGTTTTTGAAAGGCAACATCTGGGCTTGGAAAAACTCTCTTTTCAGCCTTGAAAATTCTACCTCAAATTGCTTAGACGTTATAAATGTTCAAAACTTTTTGTGGTTTTGTGTTGTTTGGTTTGGGGTTTGGCTTTTTTTTTAATTACATATAAAAGGCAATAATGTATTTATTCAGTTTATCTTCAAGTTCAGTTTGATTTTTCTTTTTCGGGCTCTCCAGGATTATTTGTTCCTGGGCCAAGAATGCACCTGTCATGTATAAACCCTCCAAAAAGGGAGGAGCACACACATGCATGTGAACAACAAAAAATAATAAAAATTCTAAGCAGCTGGAATTAAGCCGTTGGAAAAAAAATGCTTACATCCATTAGAGACCTCACTCTGCTGAAGTATATTTTTTCATACACATGTGTACACACAGACACAAAAACATTTCACTATGCCTGTAATTCTCAAAGGCACACATGGGTTCTCTGAGGCTCCAGTACTGCTCCCACTAAAGTTGTTTGGAGGCCTAATATTTCAGCGATGCAAGTTCAAGCTATGAGTGGATATGCATGGATATTTCACTGGCGTGATTGGTTTTACCAGGAAACATATAGTATAGGTATGGATGTGTGTGCTTATGTGTTCCCGTGTTTATTTGCATTTTTTTATGAAGTGATAGACATGATGCAAATGTGCAGATGAGTGATGGTTGGAGTAGGAGCTTATATAAGGGTAGAATGATACTCTTAAGTTCAGATGCATAAACATCACTGGGTATATTGAAAATTGTTTTGTAAGTGCAATTATATGTACATTTATTAGAAGCAAGTGTACATGCAATATAAACTTATTATTCTGAAATTACCAGTAGGGAAATTCAAAATGAACTGGGGAAGAAGGGAGGGTTTTTTAAACTATTATTTCTTTATTTCTGGTTTATTTGTAATTATACACAGAAATAAATAAATCCATTTGTTGAGTTTGAAATATAAGTAAGGAAAAAAGAGGAGGAAAGGAGAGTGGACTTCAAGCTTGGTAGCTGTTTCTTTGGCACTCTCATCACTGAGCAACGGCATGATGGAAGAGTGGGAAAAGCTGTGTCATATTTTACTGAGATCTCAATCAAAAGACTGGCTTCTTGCGCTGAACTCTGGGCATCTTTTGGGAGAGAATTCTTATTGTTAATGTTGATTCTACTGAAAGTAATTCATCGTTCAATAATGCTTGAAGAAAATTTTATGTCAGCTTGATTAGACAAAGACTACGAGTGACCAAGAATAAGCTCCCTAAATTGCAAAGTTTTAATATTAAGTAACTTTTTCAGAATGAGCCTGTGCTTCCTCAGATTTCTTTGTAATAAGTCAGTCATTCATAATTGTCATAATTTTAAAGCTTTTTCAAGTCCTTGCCTTCATTTCACTCAATGTCAATGGAAATTAGGTATGCACGTCTGTGAGTGATGTATGGATTCCTTGTAGCATGCAGCACAGCTCTCCCACTCAGCGTCTGGAGACTGCCTGACTTCTTTTCTGTCATTTTCAAGTATTAGTTTGTACAGTGAAATTTCAAGGCCTGAAATCTCTAATTATTTGACGAGATTCCTCTTCGTAGTTCAACAGGCAGAAGGATGATGATTACCTAGTGTCACAGTGATTGCAGTAATACTTTCAGCAGTGAGCAGTTCCTAAAACTTTACATGGAAATAAAACCAAAACTCTGGTATTTCTGCTGTGATGTGAGGACAAATGTAAAATAATAATAAAAAGTAAAAGAGGAGGTGAAGAGTGGAGGGAGGTACGTTTCCAAAAGGGGGGGTGTGGGGTGTGGAGGGGAAGGAAGCCAGAGTTAATTTGAGGATGCACTGGAAAATAAATGAGCTTGTGGATTTAATTCAGAATCATCCAAGCAGAGTCTTTTGCATGAAAGAAGCCAGTGATCAGGCTCAGTTTACTTGAAACATCAACAATGACTGCGTCCTGCTGTTTCAGAGTTTGTGCTGATAGATGCTCATCATCTTTGACACTGCACCATTACGGTTATATGTTGCCTGTACTGTAACCACATTTTCACTACGTGTCTGTTCTGGTTTTGAGAAGTTCTCAGAAAATCCAGGTTTTGAAGTTTGATCTTTTAGAAACACACTTTTCAGCAGAAGTAAAATCTGATCCTGTTGTTGCTGGTTTATAAACATACTATTAATTTTTTTTTGTTTTTTTAGTTGACATACAGACTAGTGAAAGACAAAATGCTTACGAAGTTGACAGGTACCAAACAAAAACAGGATACAGGTTCTCATGCTAAAGCTTATTTTGAATGTGTGTCTCTGGGTAAATCACTGAATGTTCCTGCTTAACACCTAGGAGTTCCTGTACAAAACAAGGGACAATAATGCAAAGTCCTGTATGAGATATACAAAAGATTAGGTAATATTTTTTGCAGTAGTAGAATATAGTATCTTGATCATTTTGCAGATTCTGGTTTGGTTGAAGATTGGTTCGTTTCAGACTAAAGTATTTCACTAAACGACTTAGTTGTCTTTTCCAGTTACCTACTTCAAAAGGTTAATGAAAATCTTCGCGTAACGCAGGTTGGGAACATTGAACACAAACTTTTTTCCACAACGTATTTCTACTAGACTCGATTTTACAGTGGTTTTTCATGCATAAATTCCTTGCAAATGCAAGAAAATGTAGATGATATATTTTTGGTCAAAAGCATAGAGCTTATAGAAAGTTTGGTGATTTTTTCTAATAAAAGAAGAAGAATTTTACAGGGCTTTAGTTAACATTTTATTTGAAGACATCTGTAACAACATTCTTATTTAAGGGTTTCAAAACTTGTCAAAATTAAACCATTTATCACTGGAATTTTGAACAGTACCTTTTCTCAAAAAACAGTTTCCACAATATGTGGAAATGGGGTTTATCAGCCAAGCTGCTGATACTTTATTATACTTTAAAATGCAAAGTTTAAAATAGATAGGGGATAGCATATTTCCTGCCTGTTTTTTATTCAGAATATTCTAAACTGGTTAAAGTTACCACATACAGGGAAAAAATCTAGAAAGCAAAGGGGGGAAGTGAGCTGGGTAAAATGGAAGTTACTGAGTGGCTTTAACCATAGGATTACTTGCGGCAGCTATAATAATAGAAAGCTGCACAGGAATATTACATAGGTTATGCCATAGCGATCTTGGTTTGTGTTAACAAACTTATGTCTTGTTCACCAAACCCCTTTCCAAATAACACAACTTCCTTGTGGCATATGTGCATTTTAAAAGATGACTGGTTGATATGATCTTAGAAAGTAATAGTTAACAGATTATCCAATCTTAGTGTGAGTGACAGATGAGAGCATGTTTCATGCACATTTTTTATTGATTAGTAGATTAGAGATACTTGCTTCTTTTATTTAATTATTTATTTAATTAATTAATTATAAAGTTACTTCAGTAAAGAATTCCAAACCAGGCTGTAAATGACTCAAAGATATTGCCAAGTGAAGTCTGTTTTTAGTGGTATGTGTAGAAACAAGTCGGGCTTGCAGTTCCCAGTGGGACATAGTGTGGGAGTCTGCCACCCTTACTCATGTTGAGTAATACCTTATTACACAAGTAATCCTGTCACAATGAACAGAGCTGTTTTGGGTTTTTTTAAAGGTACTAGTTATTCAGAACGAATGAATTTGGGGCCAAAATGAAATGGAGACAGTCATTAGTATTACCTAGCACCTTTTGCTTGGACTGTCTGTAGAGGGATAATAGCTTCAATAAACCTGGGAATATAAACGTTGCTACTAAACATGATCAAAGATGAGGCAAATGTATTGCTGTCATTTTGGATAAGCTTGTGTTTGTGCTTCTGTACGCATGTGTATATGCTTGCATATTAGATATATGTAGTATTGCTGCTGTCTGTAATCGTAAGTATTTCCTGTGGAAGAGCAAAGTCTGCAGATTTCTGACATGTACTTTAATCAGAGGGAAATATCCCTGCAGATCAGGAAGAGTCGGATTGAATCCTGTGGAAGTTCCTGGGACTAGTTTAGCACATAGCATTTGGTTTGGAATCAGGCCACGTTAGTGAGTAGATTCCTGATGCTGCTGGTAGCTGGAATGACCCTCCACATTGCTGCTGGAGGATCAGATCCGCTCGTCTTGTCCTTGTGCATCTCTTCAGAACGCAGCTCTGTGCCTGTCTCCGATGTATGGGGCCAAGTGATTTAAACTCTGCCCATGAGAAAGAATTAGTTTATAGCTGCCAGAGAAACTCAAGAGGTGAACATTTTCATGCCGATTCAGAAACTGGCTATGCGACTCCAGTCAGGCGCTGTCACGCCTAGTTATGGTGAGAAAACAACAATGCCTCTCTTGATAAGGGGAGAAAAAAAAAAAGTCTTGCACAGTCAAAATTTTGACATACAATTTAAATCATCTCTCTACATCCTGTGGACTTGGAGCTGTCAAAAAGGCAAAGCCTGTGTTTGAATGGAAAAGCTTTTTATTTCTTTAAAAAGTGTACCAACTATAATTATCCATAACTATGCAGGCCTGTTTTAATGCTGTTTTATAATTACAGGTCTTAATGCTAGATTATACAAAGTCATTTATAAATAGTCAGAACAGAGGGACTTTGGGAGTTTTTAACCTGTAGATTGCTGTGGGTTGTGGCAGCTGATGGGATTTTGCCTGTGTATGTACAGGGTGAGCTGTGTAGTGATTGATGAATCCCTTAATTAACTCCTAACAAGTTAAGATTTATGGCCTCATATCTTTTTCTCCTGACACATCTGTGTTTGTCACTCTTGAAGACATGGATAAGCCATTTCTCCAAAAGCTTTTGTGGGTATCTGAAATGTTTCTGAGGTATTTTGCTCAATGTAACAAGATTAGAGTTTTATGACATAGAATTTATGAAATTTTATGGCATGAACGATCACATTGGGATGGATGCTGATTGTATGCTAGAGGGCACTATCTCCTTGAATACTGGATACCATTTGAGATTTATTTTGGGTTTCAATCATGTATGAAATTAGACTCTT
Source organism: Nestor notabilis (assembly GCF_000696875.1). Lineage (NCBI taxonomy): Eukaryota > Metazoa > Chordata > Aves > Psittaciformes > Psittacidae > Nestor > Nestor notabilis. The sequence goes on along the minus strand of NW_009933216.1, from coordinate 97,087 downwards.
CGTTAGGGACTGTAGTGGTAGGACAAGGGGTAATGGGTTTAAACTTAAACAGGGAAAGTTTAGGTTACATATAAGGAAGAAGTTCTTTACAGTGAGGGTGGTGAGGCACTGGAATGGGTTGCCCAAGGAAGTTGTGAGTGCTCCATCCCTGGCAGGGTTCAAGGCAAGGTTGGACAAAGCCTTGGATGTCATGGTTTAGTGTGAGGTGTCCCTGCCTATGGCAGGAGGGTTGGAACTAGATGATCTTAAGGTCCATGCCAACCCAAACCATTCTATCATTCTATGAAATTAACCAAACCAAATGAACAAATAGAGTTGTAGTGGGGTCACTTAAATGAGATTCTGTTAATAATAATTTAAAAACAGAGCTGTGGAAAGATCCTCACTTTTGTGAGACACTGAATTGAAGGAATAAAGAAAAAAAGTTCTTTGGTCCCCTGAAATTATTTGTATGGAACCAATACTTGTGATGGCATGAGGAAACAATTCATGTGGACAAAGTGTAGCTCTAACGCTCTCCAGTAGGAAAATCCAGCCATGCTGAAGTCAGTCCAAAACCACTGACATCAATAGACACAGGGTATCAGTTTAAGCCTACAAAGAGTCTGTTGTAAATTGAATGGGATTAAAGAAATATGTGAAGAAGCTATTGTAAGATGAATTGCATCAAATATTTATGGGCTAAGAGTGAGTTAGGAGTGTGAGATTCCACTTCCCTGTGGAAAAAAAAAAACATTCTTGCTACCAGGAAAAGCATTTATTTAATGAAAAATTAACAAAAACCATGTTTTTAACTACAATTTCTGCATATTAAGAAACCTTTCTAAAAAACAGAAAGAAAGAGTCCCTTTTTAAGAAACAGGGTTGCATTTGAATTCATCTTAAGTTCCGGCCTAACCACTGATAAAAATCAAGCATGGAGATACCCTTCATAACTTAAATCTGTCTCTACAGTGGGCTGAGTACTACTTGTGTCCCACTGTGTCTGAACTTTGTAGATTAGGTTGTCTAAGAAATTACTATTTAGCTATTTATGTTCAGTAGAGATGATTAATGGCAGTTAAAAAAACCCCAACTCTTTTTGCAGTCTTAAGTTGCAGCAGAATTCATCTGCAGAGATACCTTTTTAGATTCAGAATCTGGTCCAGCGTATTGCTACTTTTCTTAGAGCTGTATCTTGGGGTTTTTTTGGGTTTCTTTAATCCTATTCATAAGTTGATGTTTGGGGAAAGTGATGTTTCCTTTCTCATTGTAAACCGTCTTTCAAAGGGGTGTAATTGAAAACCCTTCTGAATTTAAATTAATTTGAGGAAAAGATCTTTGTCATGTTATCATTGAGGGTAGATCCAGGATCTTTGCAGTCCTTTGTTAAGATGGGATAATTCGAGACCTAGATCTGTTTAAAAGAGCTCCATTTCAGATAACATTGTTACTCAGAATTCTAGCTGTTTCTCTTTTGTTATTGTTTGTAATGGGAACTTTACTTGCATCTCAGATACAGAATCTGTTAAGACCTACTGTTAGATCAATAGGAAAATGAAGGTGTATGAAAAGAAGAGCATTTCAAATTTAGAAAAAGGGACCAGTAAAGCTATAAAAATAATGAAAGACCATCTGTGAATGAATTTATCTTGTATCATGTGATTTTCTGCTCATGAGCCTATAAGAGATTTCATCCTTTGCTGCTGTAGACTTAGTGTCCTTCTGGAAGACATTTCCAAAAGAAGATATGGATTTGTTTATTTATTTAATTCTTCCATTTTCTGGTGGAAATTTTGCAGATGTTCATGAGGAATAAGTAATTTCTGTGAAACTCTGATGTTTGCATTTGATGTTAAAGGGGATGATGAGATTTCTGAAGGGCCAGATTATGCCTAACACACTGGCTATGGATGCTGCTACCTGAAAACAAATTGTGGTCATCATTTGAGCTGTATGATCCTTATCTAGGGTTGTGCATCCATTTCTTTGAGTGACCTAGTCACTTGGAAGACTAATGTCCAAGATTAGATCCTTAACTTCTCTGCCTTAGCCATTTTAGGAAATTGCTAGCCTTCTAGCATTGTGATGGTCACATGGCTTGTGATTTAAAATGGATCTTCTAAGAGCTGCATGAGGAAGGAAAAAGTTTCTTCTTCTCTACTATTACTATAGATTGGCCTACAGTCCAACCCATAGATTTTCATTTTAGATCAAAATCATAATAGTCTCTGCTATTGCTGGTGCATGGAGGTGGTCACCTCTGTTGCCTTCCTTGTCTGTTTTTATAAATTCCCTGCAGAAAATGATATCATCCTGGTTGGGAGCAGTGACAAGCAGAAGGCGATGATGACCTGCAGCGTGCTATCTGAGCACATTAGAGGAAACTGCATATTCACTAATAAAGTTAGCAGAAGAGCTTTATTTCAACATGCTAGTCAAAATCTCCTTGTGAAGCAACATGACAGAATTTGGATTATTCTGGGTTAACAGCAGTAGGAGTTTTTAATAAAATTTGGGTATGTGTGTGCATATATATATATATATAAAAATACAAATAAATCATCAATGCAAACCAAGGCATGCTCTGTATTTTATTGTCAAATTGAATTGTAGTGGAGACTTTCGTAGATGGTTTACAATACTGTCGGTCATCTTATCAAATATAAATGTCCTAAAGTATAGAACATTACTGTGGAATAATTGACTAATGATTTTGTGTCCCTCCCTTTTTGTTCGCCAAAATTGAGACAACTGCTTAGTTCTGATTTTCAGAAAGCAAGATTTTGTAAAAACCCAGGTTTCTATTAAGGCAGTGCTGAAATGAGTAACCAAAATGTTACACTCAGAATCGATAGCAAATGTATATCTTGGTGGGGTGCAATGCAGAATATGAATAATTCACGTTAACTTCAGGAGGGAGTTGCATGGTTTCTGCAGAAGAAAAGCTTGGGATCTGTCATGTCAAACATAGCTACAAAATGCTGAATTCAGTGGGCTAGTAGAAAACTGCCAGTAAGAGTCTATGTGGTGATCTCTGTCTTTATACATATGCTTTGCTGCAGACACGTAGGTGGGAAAGCCTAGAAGACAGAATTCAGGTAGGATGTATGAAGCGTTAGTCTGTTGGACTAAGTCAAACATTAATAGAAAATACAGATTGCTTCTCTGTGTACAGGCAATAGGTAGTTTTCAGAACAGGCAATGTGCAGCTGAGTGTAGGTTCTGGTATGGATTTTTTTGCCTGAGTTCTTGTTGTTCTTGGGTTTTTGTTTTGTTGGTTTTTTGTTTTTTTGGGTTTGGTTTTTGTTTTTTGGGTTTTTTTTAATATAACCTAACTTGGCTCAGGAAGCAAAGCTCAAAATGAGATCATTAGAAGCAAAATAAGTCCTAACAAAGGGCTGTTTAAAGTCACTGTTTGTTTTCAGACCCAGTTGACTGCTGCTAAGTATCATTTCGTGCTCAATATGCCAAATCGTATGGACATGCTCCACCTCACAGCAGCCCCACACATGGTTCAAGAGGCTGCTGGGCTTTTGAAATGCAGTCCTTTAACTGTGAAGTGGAAAATCAAAATAGGGTAATTAGAATCATAAATACTAGATTTTTGAGGAGGAGCAGTATTACTTTAGCCTCCCTTTTCAACTTTTTACATACAATAGTCTTCAGTTTTCTTGTTCATAACTTCCTATTTTCTATTAAATGTTTCTCCTTTTTACTTACTTTTCTTCTTTTGACTATGCCTATAGGATTTCTTATTTCTCATTCTACTCCTTATTACAGATGCCCCTGCTTAGCACAGTGGCCCATTATGCCATCAATGCACATACCCTGATTTTCATGAACAATGTTGCTGTAATTAATCCCAGAAGTCGTCTGCATTTTAATACTTCACTGGACCCCTCTATTTTGAAGACCAAGCTGGAAATGTTCTGGGTTCAGATTGTCCTGTAAAATCTTCAGTACTGCCTGGTTTGGATGAAAAGTGCATTTTTCAATGAAATAAGAGTAATTTCAGTCTTTCAAAAAGTTGAAGATACGCATGTGCTATCAGAACAGTGTTATCAGAAAGTCTCAAAAAATTCAGAATGTGGGCCTGGACTTTAAGTCAGGATTTTTGTATGATTTTTACAGTGTATGCTCTATGTATCCTTCTTTTTTATATATATAATAGGTGGAAAATACATTTACATGTGTTCTTTCCTGATCTGACTGTAGGTGGGAAGTATAGGGTACCTTGAAACAAATCTTCATTTACTTAGTACAGCCCTGAATTTGTGTTGTCAAAAGCTTAGGTTATTAATGTCCAAATGTTTAATTGCTTAACTGTCCCAGATCTGTGAACCTGAAAAGATTCTTGTAACATGACTAGAGTACTCTGTTGCTCACATGGGTGAAGTTTTATAAAGACAGGTTTTGGCTTGCTAGCAAGTTACTGTATTGTATTCTATTTTCTTTTTTTTTTCTTTTTTTAATCAGTTATGGTTAAATACATGTGGATGTTTATTCCTTAAAAGCTAAGTTGACAATAGCTTGTGTCGGGAGACATTCTATCTTCTTACAGTCTCTTGCAAATGCAAAACCAGATGGGTATTTTTTAAAGGAATTGCATTTCATTATACAGTCTTCTTAGGTGAATTTTCATGTTTAAGAAGCCAGAATACAAGAGAGCGCTGTATTAGTGTATTATTCTCACAACAAACAAGTCACTGTTCTGTTGCTACCTGCTTGGCCATTGTTCCCAATTGTGTATGCTTTGCAGTGGTATTTGGATGGTTTCCTGCTCTCTGCCAGCACAAAAAAGGCATTTCTGTTACAATGGCCCCTAACCACACAATGACGGCATTAAGGATTTATTTGGAGGTTTCATTATTTTCTCCTCTTTTGTTCCTTCCAGGATGTCTTCCAAGCGACCAGCCTCTCCGTATGGGGAAGCAGATGGAGAGGTAGCCATGGTGACAAGCAGACAGAAAGTGGGAGAAGAGGAGAGTGACGGGCTCCCAGCCTTTCACCTTCCCTTGCATGTGAGTTTTCCCAACAAGCCTCACTCTGAGGAATTTCAGCCAGTTTCTCTGCTGACGCAAGAGAACTGTGGCCATAGGACTCCCACTTCTCAGCACAACACAATGGTAGGTTTGCTAATGGTCTATTGTGCTTACATCCATTCTTTGAATTCTGCCTCTACAGTACTTTGGCATCCAGATCTGTACTTTATGGAGTATACAATGCACAGTTGCACGTACAGAACACACTACAATAATGTGAAAGCTTTGACCTAGCTGGACTGCCTTTACCCTCCACTACAAATGCTAAATCACTCGCAGGACAAACCCCACTTTTCCTCACCTTTGCCTGCTGGCATTTAGGATGCTAAGGTTTTTTAGCTGCAGCGATGTGGATTTGAACTGTATGTGTTCTGCAAACAGTAAATGGTTTTGGAACACACTGTAAGTGAGAGTCATATTTGGCATGGTGTCTGAACTATCACCCCAATGCCAAGTTTATGCAATAGTTAAGGCACGGAAGTCTGTATAAAGGGTAAAAAAGGCAACTTTGGATTTTGCCGGTTTTAAAAAAAAATCATGCCTGATGTGTATTTCACATGCCACAGATACCTACAGGAAAGTTTGGAATTAAATTAGCCTACCACTTTTTCACTTGTGAATTCCCACCTTTTTGTGCACTTTGCAAATGACACTGTGCACTTAATTCATTGCATTTAGCAGCCCTCTTGAAGACCAGAACTGGCTTTATCTGAAAGCAGATAAATAAATAAAAAGCAATGCCATGTTCCTCGCTGGTGTCACTATCATAACCTCATGTGCTTGGGCCCTTCATGTAGAGTACTGTGATGCATTCTTACAAAGGTGGAAGTGTGCAGGGAGAGGCATTGAAACCCCAGGACTTAGGCGCCTCGACAAAGCTTTCTCTTGCGAATACACTTATGCAGCTCTTGCCTGTTTACGAATCGACTGTAACTTTTCTTTTAGTCCTCCACTTTGACAAAGGCACTGACAATTTCACTTTAAGTGGAGATAACGAACTGACCTGCATATTTGAAGGCTTTTAAAAAGGCATTGCAAAACAGGTGATAGTGTATTCTCATAAAAGCCTGCAACAGCTCCATAGTGGTGTTTAAGCCCTTACAGCTCATTACGCATATGTAACAAGCCCTGAGTAAAAAGCTGTAGGGATTATGATTTCTCATAGGACCAAGTCACTGGATAGTCACTCTCCTAGACAGAATAACTCACTGATCCTGATCCATTTTTCTTCTTTTTTGGTCTAATGATTAAGTTCAAACAGTGGTTTGGAATATTTAATTTTACTTTGTGTTATTGCAACTTTAAATGAAGAAGGAACATTGTTGAAAAAATTACTCATGGGCAGACATATCGTTATCTTTTACTAGCTTGTTTACTTACCATCGTTTATCATATGTTTTATAGAGACAGATTTCATTAATATACAGTTCCAGCCAATGGGGTGTTAGGGTATGTAACTGGTGTATGAGCTTTGCTGTATTTTGGCCTATTATAAGAGAGTGTACTGCAGATAAAGGTTTGTTCTGTCAACATTTACGTCAATAGATAAACTAGTAATGACACTAGTAGTGTAGAATCAGACCCTAATGAAATAAAACCTCGCTGTCTTCTAAGGATACCAACAGGAGTATTTTATCTGCCCCTCACTGAAGTTACTTAACTGCTCTCCAACTGAATTTAACTAAGTAAGTTCTTTTTTTTTATAGTTTTTAAGACCAAGAAGATTAGCTGATCATCTAGTGTGACTTCCTGCTATGAAGGCTATATTTAATGTGATGTCGAAACAGTGTGTTATGTCTCTTTATAATACAAGATACTGGATTATTGCATGGTTTAGACAGTTTTGCTGTAGTAGTGAGATGCTGTAGGCTTATCTGTAATGTGTTTGGGAGATTGTAGGGACTGGCTTTGTCTTCATCCATATTTAAGAAAATTGCCCGCTTCTGTGAATGTGACATTTTGGTAATATCTTTCTTTTAGTGAGGAGTGTCTTGTAAAAATCATCATCCAGGTAGGTCAGAAAGGATGTGGCCTATGTGTCTCCAGAAAGAGGGAAGTGATCAGTGTAAATGAGTAAAATATACATAATCACTCCCTCTGCTGTTTTGATACGTAGTTATAAGAAGGAAGTAACTGAACCTGGTTCTTGGATAACTTTTAGATTACTTCAGTGTGAGTGATTAGCCATTACAAAAGTCATTCCCAAAGGATATTCACTTTGGTAGCATTACAGAGGTCATTTTTATTCTGTTTGAATTGACATGCTCTGCTATTTCGTAGTCTCTGGGAAGAAAATCTAGTTGTATGCACATGTGCACCACACAGTGCGGTCCAATACAGTTTTATTGATAAAGCTCTAGCAGTGTGCTTCACACTTCTTAATAGCTTGTCAGCTGTGCTACTACACCTACTGACTGGGTCTGCAAGTGACTATGGAGTTCTCATTTTGCAGCCACATGCTGTCCTTAGCAGGGTACACCCTTATAGATCACTCCGATGTCCAGTAAGACAGGATCAGATGTACAGTCAGTCTGGAATCATGTAGTGCATTGCTCTGCTTTACCCCTCTAAACTATCCTGCTTTGTGTGTGATTGTTGGCTAGGGTACTTCTCCAAAGGGGTTCTTAGGTACACGAGGTATAGATCCAGAGAAGTCTTTCTGTATTAGCTACATTTACAACACCCATTCAGCTTGGGGAACAATCCCAGCACAAGCAAGCCACTGCCAAGGGATCTGTAAAAGGTACGGAATTACACAGCTTTGTCTTATCAGTAGCCTGCGTAGCTGAATTCCTCTCGTTACGACAGCCATCCCTGCCTCCTTATATTCTGCCTCTCAGCACTGGGTCATGAAGGAACAGTTAGGAAAACAATTTCAACCTTGAGAATCAATTTCTTGGCTTCACTTTCCTAACTGCTAATTGGCCCCCTGTTTCATAGTTTACTTCCAGCTGTGCTTCCTTTTACAAGTCAGGCCAGCTGGGACATTGTAGGATCCTTAAGGCAAAGGGCTGATTGCACCAGAGTGATAACTCAACAGTTTATCCAACTGAGACTTCTGAAAATTTACCCTGTTGCACTTTCCCAAGTTGTAACAACGGCCAACTTAGACACACAGCTCAGAATGTTGGGTAATTATTTTTTTTTTAAAGGAGGGCAGAATCCCTAGAAAGAAATCTTAAAACCTAAGCAAAAAACTACAAAACCCACCTTCCCATCAAAATGAACAGGTATTTCTGAGGATGCTGGAACTGAAGCCAGAGAAAGGTTAGTACAGTGGGCACTAACTGAAAACGCAGGAGGCTCCATCTGAGCGTGAGGAAAGACTATTTACTGTGGGGATGACTGACCATAGAACAGGTTGCCCAGGGAGGTTGTGGAGTCTTCCTTCTTGTTCGTCTGGACACAGTCCTGGGCAACTGAATAGATGGCCCTGCTTGAGCTGGGGGTTTGACTAGGTGACCTCCAGAGGTCCCTTCCAGCCTCATCCCTTCTGTGGTAGGCAGGGGCAACTCTATCCCAAACTGTCTTCCTCTTGATGGAAGAAACTAGGTGCTTACAGTAAGTAGGAAAGCTCTTCCACTGATAAAAAAGAAAATATATTAGACTTAAACCAAAGGCTCAGTTGATAATACAAGACAAATCATTTGACCTAAAATTTATCCAAGAGTCCCCTTAGGACATCCATAGCAGGCTGTAAGCTTAGCAGGGAAACACTTGAGGAATTACAGCATCCGTCAGTACCTCTTTTGAAAAAACATACTAAGGCTACAGTGTTTGGACAGCACAGATAGTTGTTAGTTCATGTAAGTTATGAGGGCTTATGTTATTTGTTTCTGTTTGTCTGCCTTACCATGTTGCTTTTGCTACCTCTCAAGACTACTCATTTCACCAGTGGTGTCTGCTAATTTCTGACAGCAAGAGATGTCAAGGCTAAAAGCACTGATTAAAATAGACTACGGGCATGGTATACTGTGGTCAAGTTCGACCATTCTCCTTAACTGTAGAATATCCATCAAATACTGGAATGACGAGTGGGGGCGAGGGGAAAGGGAAAGAAAAGGAAGTTCTGACTAAAAGATCAAACTGGTAAGGTGCAATTTTAGCTTAGATTTCTCCTGCACTTTCAGTGGGATTTAGAATTCATTTTCAGCAGAGCTTTAAATTGATAGGAAATATTACAGTGTGCCATTAAGTAGCTTTATTGCTTCGCACTAAAAAAATGTTGCATTTCTGTGGTTAATGAAGTTATTTCTCTGTAATTTGGGAATAATAGTAAGACATTCTGGTCATGTTGAGAACAGCACTACTACTGGTCAAAGAGCTTACCAACTCGTTGCTTCATGTTTTTCCTCCTCTTTTCCAAGATAAAAGGTTGTTTAATGTTGTTTAATTTGAATTCTCTTATCACATACATCCTCGTCTGTATTTCACCTATTGGTCTGGGGTCATCAGCATTTGCATAGTATTGGATCAGAAAAACAGGCGGCTAGAGCACTTAGCTACTATTCAGAAGTTGCAAAGAAAATGGAAATCTGAATGCATATAGCTTTTTGAAAAGTCAAATAGGACTCTAATTATATGGAGCTAAAGAATGCCTATTAAAAAAAAAAACCCACAGTGGTTTTAGAGAAATTTTAATTTCCAGTGTACCTTTGTGCATCAAGCTTAGGATAAGTTATTGTGATGGTACAATGCACAGTGTTGTGAACACCAGTGCCGTTATTGTGCCAGCTCTAATAATGAGAATTTCATTGTTTGGGGAGAGCAGTCTCCTACACTCTAGACAAAAGTGTAATTACTTTTGAACGATGTGGAATGTGCTCAGTTTAATAGCACGGAGAATAGATTCACAAAGATTCAGATAAAGCTAGCTTGGAAGCCATATGTGCAATGTGGCAGTATGAAATTGTTAGCAGGCACCATAATTGCAACACACACACACACACACTCACAATTTCACAGTTTAAACTATAAACTGTTGTTTCTGTAAGAGATAGACAGGCTTATCTGAACAAGACTAGTTCAATTAAAACAAAGCAGAAATGGTGGTAAGTTTGCATTTGTCTTTTTTCTTTTTTTTTTTTTTTTTGATATTCTTTCCTTCCTCTCTTAATGGTAAATTGATATTTATAAGATGATGAAATTGCATTGTTACAAACATTGCATTATACATGTCACCACAGAAGTAGCACATGAAAGCAGTTTCCACAGATAAAATTTCAGGCTTGTATCAGAGTTTGATCTTTTCAGTCTTTACACTTGCACTGTTTCAGAGAATGACTCTGTGGGCTATTAGGGAAGGGAACAAATAAAGAAGAATCAGCAAGGACCAGTCAAACAGCTGTAGAAGTTGCCTACTGCATCATTTAGTCCAGACCCTAGAAAACTCTTTGCAGTACTTGAGAACCAGTGGTGATGGAGCTAGAAAAAGATTTGATGCCTCTCATGTCTGCCTGACAAAATATCTTCCATTTAAGTTGTTATAACCTTTCTGTCCTCCTTGTCATGATCTGTATTATCTCAGCTCTTCAATCCTGTCCTATCTATTTATGTAAGTAATACTTACAGGATTTAGCAATCACTTGCAAACTACTTGTGCAGGTCCCAGATAGGGCAAGTAAATATTAAAAAAAAATGTTTAAGTTCTTCAGGTGAGGCAGGGATCAAATCCATAGTGCAATTCAGGGGCAGTATGCTAGTTTATGGAAGTTCCCTTGGTTTGTTCTACCACTCTCTAAAACCAGTGAGTTTTGCTTACTTGTGGACACGGAGAATCATTCGAGCTGAAGTCAGTGGGCACAAAGAGTAGCTGAAGTTTGAGATGATCCATTGGTGTTTTGATCAGACTGTGAAAGGTCCAAAGGTTGGTTAGGGGACAATAAATAAGTAATGAAGTAGGAAAACATTTTTTTTCCCCAAACAGGAGGAACTACATTTGAAACAATAAATTAACAAATCACAACCAGACTTAGCATCTATAAATTGCCTGAAATGCAGGGTGCAGATGACTGTAGTTTTTAAAGGCCATGAAGAGAAGTGGAAACAGCAGTTGTTTGTTTTTGCTGAAGATCATCTTACTGTGAAGCAGTCACGTTTTTAATGGATTCATTTGAATGCAGTTAAGCAGAAAATAATCAACAGAAAAGTAAACACCTTTGTTTTATAGAAGTGCTGGGAACTGTATGTATCCATTGTTTGTAAGTGATTATATGCCTAGGAATCAATTCATTGACTTCATACTAGAAAATATCTTCACTTAAGCTTCTTGCATAAATGCTAGTAAAATCTATTTCAAGTGAAGAGCTGAAAAATTCCACAGGAAAAAAGATAGGTAAAACCATAAAGCCACCGTCAGTAGGAATATTTGAACCGGATGGTCTCTCTTACAATGAAAAGAACTATGAAGTGCACTATCAAAAAAGTACATAAGCCTTAAAAGAAAATAAAGTTGGTCATCTTTTTAAGGAAAGTAATCTGCCCCAGGACTTCCACATTGGACACAGTGGTTTCATTCCAAATTAATATCTCAATCCAGACTGCCTTCAGTAGGTAGCTCAGTTTGCAATTACACACCTTACTGAGACCTGCTAGGTAATTTCACTGAGGATTGTACATCTTTACTGCAAATAGAGCATTGGCGTCAGCTCTGCGAGGTCTGCCGAGTGGTGTGTGCAGCTTTCATAGCCTCCAAGTGCAGCAGTATGCCCTCAGTGGTACATTGCATTGCAGCCAGTACCCAGAAGACTGGGACAATGATATCTTCCAGAAGGAAGTAGGAGATAACCACGGATTTGAAACAAAATCTTGAAGCTACCAGTTGGAGGAGCGATGATGAGGACAAGGGTATGGAGAAAGCCCCACCAGGACTGCAAGATTAGTTTGTAGCAACAACTTAAAGAGACTGTATTTAAGTGCTCCTACTTCTTGATAATAGCTTTTGCTTTCAGAAAGTCAATCCCTAGGTGTGACGTAACACAGTTAGGACCTACAGTATCTCCATCCTACCAGAACTCAAACAATAGCTATGGACTTCATGTAGTTCCTCCAGTTAAGGTCCATTGCCTATGGCGCTCTGCCCAAATTTTTTCTGAAACACTGCCCTTTCTTTGGTGATAGTGAATCTCTGTGGTGTTCTAGTGAGGCAGAAACTGCTTCCAGTTAAACCCGCAGTTCTCCATGGCTCTGGAAAGAGAAGGCAAAAGAAATGTGGTTATGTTTTTGTGCTTTTCCTTTCAAACTGAGGTTATCTCCTTTGGCCAAACTTCTGCACTGCTAAGAAGTTTGTGGCCTTGGGCTGACAGTGTAACTATCAGAATAGAGACCAGCATACCAGACTTAGATACTTAAATTTGACACATGCCTCAAGGCAAGGGATGTGTGAATCTAAGTTGATTATATCTTGCCTCCTGCATAGTGCAAAGTTCTGCTTTTGCACACCACCTTGACTCATTTTTCTTTCAGTAGTTGACCATTCATTTTAGAACTTCCATATCCACCTTACTTCCTCCAAGCAGTGGTGTGGTTTTCTCCTTTTCTTTTCACTGCAGGTGAGAAAGCCTTTTTCTCTATTTCTAGCTTTAAATATTACTCTGTCACTTTCTGTCTGCTTGCAGTTGTCCTCTGAAAACCTTTTTCTGCCTTGCCCATTTTCTTCCTCTGCTTGTAGTAATATTTAATGTAGTCATTTTTATTATTAAATCCATTCTAAAGCCTTTTAGTAAATAGCTCATACGAAGATATTGCACAGTAAAAGAAACTATTGTGCTATTTGCTTGGACAGAATGTCAATAAACTAGAGGATGGTTGTTTTTTGATATGCAGCTCTGCTTTCAGTAGAGATATACCAAAACCGAAATGCATTGTGAAGTATTGGTTATGCTTTCCTGAATTTCAGGGTTGCAAGGAATCTTTGTGATTATCAGCTCCTAGCAGTGCCAGAACCTTCTGCTACACTCATACTCACAGTTATGTTTTACAGGCTCTTCTCTCACTATCAAATGTTTGTGTCTGTAGTTAGGATGTTACCTATTGCAATTTCTTTTCTGTCCTTTTAATGGCTGAGTGAAGTGCCTCATCATGGTTTTTGCCTTGTACATTTTCTCAGGTTATACAAACTTAAGTTGGATTAGGCTGTGCCAAGGCCAGCTTTCTTTCTTTAATTTGTCTTGCCACTGCTAATGCTTTTGCAGATTCACCAAAAGTAATGATGGTTGGAGTGATAATGAAAATGTGGCTTCAGGCAGTTGCTGGCATTTAAAGTGTCATGTCATCCAGTCATGATTTTTTTTTCTTTCATGGGGCTAACTACTTCCTCTTGTCTTGAGTATATCAGTGAAATATCACCACCTTCTCCACTGTAATAAAAGGGTTTATTAATTTTCTCTAGAGATTCGTGGCTGGAGAAGGACCTGTGGTTATACAGACTACAGGTTTCAATATGTGTTTAAGTATGGACATCTGACATAGGTGGGTTAACTCCTACAGCACATGGAGAAACCTCCCTGCAGAGCAGATCAACGTGCTGCAATGTTCCTAAACCAACCAGTGTTCCAATATGTTTCAAGATAATTAAACAGAGGAAAACAAACTTTCTTGATTAAAGAGTCACTTATGTCTGGGGTAGCAGGCTTGTCTGAATAGTTTGGCCAGCCTCATTTCCAAAATCTCTAACACTGTTTTAAGTTCTTTGTTTCTTTTTCCAGATTAGGTACAGTTGTGTGACCAGATAAGGCATTTTTGCTCTTTGCAGAGGAGAAGTAGACGTGATGAATCCTGTGAATTTAGCATCACTAGATAAACCAATGAATGTAACTGAGTGGAGTTTGTGCCGGGTTTGACTAAGGATAATTTTTGCCAGAGCAGTGTAAACAAGATTGTAATTATGCATGGAAATAGTCTGCTTCAGCATCCTTTTTTTATGCTTTTAAAACTGAATCCACCCCAAGGAAAGAAAAGGCTATGAAGATTAACTTTTTGTACTTTGTAAAGGCAACAGGCAAATTATATAGATTGTCCAAAACATAGACCAATAAAATCTAACATCAAATTGTTATTACCTTTATTTACATTGTACCCAGAATGTGATTTATTTTTATAGAGACAGAAAAAAGAAACATTCTTGCCCCAGAATGCTTAGCTTATGACCCTATTCCTGCAAAATAATCTAGCTGTTTGGAACCTAATGCTGGTGGTAGCAAGAAGGAGGGAAGGAGAGGTCACTGGCTGTAACTCCTACTGCACATAGCTTTTTGTAGGATTGGAGTGTGATGACACAAAATAAGAAATATTATAGCAAAAGGTAAAATCCTTCTGACATCTTGAGTCTGAATTACTGCAGTAGATTGTATGTGTATCTATACACTAAATTGTGTCAGAAGTGGAAGTTTGCATTGCTTATTAATGTTCCTAGCTAGAAATAATATAGAATATCCACGCTTCAGACCTTCTCTGTGTTGATATTCGGATTGAATTTATAGTTGTGTTTCATCTCTGAAACTGTAAGTGAAACTTGCCTCTTTTTCATTCTTTTCATTTTAAACTGCTGCAGCTGTAATCAGGAAGGTTGCTCAGGTTTGGATCCATCTACGTTCAAAGATAGTAGCATTCACTGAGGGTACCATCTAGCTGCCTAGGATCTGTGGGTCTCCAGAACACAACCATACACAAATGCAGAGCTTAGTGGATTTAGGACTCTCTAGGAGAGAGTTGGTTTCTTCTGTAATTTTCAGTTAAATCCATGGGGGTTTTTATGGTACATGTCAGCATTCTCAGTAGTAAATTTCTGTTGATCATAGGTCTGTTGGTGCAGTAAGAGATCATTTTGGCTTGCTTTCATACAGGAAGTTAGTATAAATGTAGTTACTAACACATAACGCATTGTCATGTCAATCACAATGTCACTTTTGGGGTGAGGATTCAAGGGTGAGGACTGGTCAGACTCAATCTTTGCAAAGTATATATCCAAAGGTAAGCTAGTAACTTTAGGTTTAACTTTATGGTTACTGGAATTAAAGAGGGAATAGGAGAGTATGATTCATTTTATCCTAACATAGCTTCTAAGTAGGTCAGAGAAATCACACCCTAGAATTGCCTATTTTTCTTCATAGGTTACAACTGGAGCTTAGGGTGATAAGTTCAGCTGTTGATCCCTATAGTTTGGAAATCCGTAGTTAAGGTAACTTCAACCAAAAAAGCTTTGAATGAGAAGTAATTGCCTGTTTTGTGTTTTGGGTTTTTTTGGGGTTTTTTTTTTTGTGAATAAGTATTTGCTATATGGTGCATCTCAGACCTCAAAACACTCAACTTACTTGAGTTTGTGTCCTGCATGTGGTTAATGTTAGAATGTGATTTCATGTTATATTCTTTACTTTTATAAACGTAAAATCTGCAAATCCACTCACCCTTTCTTTTTTTTGTTCTTAAATTTATATTCTCGTGACAGAGACAGTAATGCATGTAGACTATAAGGGAAAAAGATTAATCATTCACAATAGTTACATGTATGACTTGCTTAAATTCTTTTTCAAACAATTTAATAAATTCTGTTGGAAAACAGTCTTCAGAATTTTATATATCTACAAGCCAAACTGAAAATAGTGTGATTCAGTTCTGCAATGAATACATCTGTGGTAGATGATGTACTTTTCCTGTTTGCTTGTGGCCAGTGTAAACTTAGTTTTTGGGCAGAGACCATAGCTTCAGTTTTGAAGCTGTCAACATGAGTATTGGGTAATACATTGACACAGGGCCACAGTGAATTCCCTAGTTTTCCATGTGGATAAACTAATTTGACTGAAATCTTGCTTTTATATTTAGGGCCTGTATCTTTATTTTGCGCTGTAAAATACCACAAGCAGTTGTTGGACTCCATACTTGTAATTTCATAAATATTTTTGTTAATATTTAATGGCAAATTTTAATGGCAAGTTTTCAGTTTACTGGATGAGGTTAGACTGTATTCCCATCTTCCCACTTGTTGATTTATCATTGGCAATTCAATTCTCTTGTCTGTGCCTTAGTTTTTATGCTAGTACAATGGAAATTATACTAGTCCTTCATCCATGATGGTCTGTGGCCTATTAGTGTTTTCAAACTCATGGAGATTCTTGAGTGCCGTAAAGTGAGATTGGGATTCAGTTCACCGAAGTTAAGGCACATAAAAGTTAGGTGTCTGGGCTTTCTTCACGGTTTATGGAGAAAGATAACCACCTTCCTAGAACAACCTTTCCAATCTTAAAATTAGCATCTAAGACAAGAAAGATGAATTACCCTCTGGAAGTGCTTGTCTATTGACTATAGGGGGAGCCTTGATGACTAGTTTAGACTAGATGTCTAATTTGAGGCTAAAATTAGGTGAGAGTAATCCCATTCACAGTACACTGTGGAATTAAAGTAATAACTCACATTCCTGTCTGAATATTCTCTTGTATTTTTGTAGAAGTAACCATGTTCAAGTTCATCATTTTTTGGGGGTAGGTGTGCGTGAATATTCTATCAGTGTTCTTTTTTAACCAGTAATGCTGGTATTTAGTAGGGGTTTAAGAAATGGATATTCCCTAAAAGAAAACCTTTTGTTCTGCATCCAGCCAGCAGTGTTAATTTCAAAAGGTAAATTTTACACTTACATGTACAGTTTGAAATGTGTTGGTTAGCAACATGAATAGAAGGACAGCAATCCAACACGCCTTTAAAAAGGCTATTTTGAGAAGATCATCTCTGTTGAAAAATGGTATTGATTCCAGTGGTTTTCTCCATTTTAAATTTAGGGAATTCTCAATTACTATCAGAAACTGATGTGCTTGATAAAGCATTCATCATTCTTACTCTCAGCTGCGATGAATGCCAGATTTTATTACTGAATTAAATTCATCAAGGACAACACAGTGTATGTAACCTGTTGTGTCTGAAGTGTTTGATTTAGCATTGCTCGGTCATTTTTATTATAGCACTGGCAAGTCCAAGTGGCATGCATAGGCGTAGATGGTAGACCTAGCAATATATTAGTTAAGAAACTGTAGTTAAGTCCCAGTCTTATTCTGTAGAAACCTGTCTGCTGTGCTTGTTTTAATTCTATTTATGTCCTCATCTATGTTTAATCCAGAAAGTGGGTATATATACATGTGCACAGTTTCACATTTTGGCACCGTATTTGGTATATTGTGTGCTGTGACTTGTATCATGCCTGCAGGCCATAGGAAAACGACACAAATTAAATGTGAAATAGAGAGGAGACATAATTTAAAACTTGCATGTTCTAGAGATGCAGTATGGCATATGAGAATTGCAACATATTGCAAAAAATTCACCCTATTTCCCCAACAAGAAGTCCATGTTTTCAGCTGTGCAGGCTGCTGGAGACACAGGCAGCTTTCTTAGCTGTTAGCTCGAAATAGCTGTCACTGCATTTTATTTGAGGCAGTATCATGACCGCTGCTACACATGCTCTGTCTTCTTTTCGTTCCTGTCTAACTACACAGGTCAGTGTTCTCCTTTGCCCTCTTCTGTGTTTCTGTAGTTATATTTATTTTACATAGACATGTGAGTTCCCTTTTCCCTTTTACATATGTTGTTTTGCTTCGTGCTGAGAAAACTCCACAGCCTGACAGGACGCTTTTTTTTCGTTTTACTTTTTTTCTTTTTAAGCACTCCAAATTCTATCCAGCTTTAAACTCTAATGTTTATAACCCTGAATATCTCTAAAATGTCTTTACCTAAAACACTTTATGGTTTTATTACCAGGTTTATGCCAGTAATAATATTCACATCAGCTTTCTTAGGGATAATCTTTAAGCAGAACCTAGCAAGAAAGGCTTTGAAAACTATCATTCCCAGGAACGCAAATCTCAGAACATGAAACATCGGTTTAATCGCCCTCTCTGACAACTTAACACGACAGATTGAAAAATACAAGCCGATATGGAAGTGGGATCAATGGATTATCAAAGTCCTAAAC
This sequence comes from Nestor notabilis, assembly GCF_000696875.1. NCBI lineage: Eukaryota > Metazoa > Chordata > Aves > Psittaciformes > Psittacidae > Nestor > Nestor notabilis. The sequence continues at coordinate 79,108 of NW_009933216.1, read as the reverse complement.
ATCTTCTCTTTGGGGGGGCGGGGGAGCTTTGGGGTCCGTTGGCATGCGTAAAACATGAAGTTTGCATAGCTTACCACAGATCCGATGCTGTCTGACTGGCAGGGAAGTTGAGAGGGAGAGAGAGAGATTTACATGAGGGAACTCAGGGGGCTTTGTCACGGCAATTGTATAAAGTGATATACAGTGCAAATCGACTCGAGCATGTCCCTGGATAGCAGGCGGTTTACAGCCTCTTCGAGCAGAGATTACTGCTTTATCTTGTCATACTAAATTAACGTGGCAGCACACTGTTAAACAGTGGTGACCTCTTCATCTGTGGAAATTGCTGCCTAGAGGAGAGATGGTATTTAAGACTCTCTTTCTCTCTCTCTCTTTCTCCCCTCCCCACTTTCTCTCCCTCTCCCCCTCCCTCTCTCCTTCTATCTTGTCTTTTTTTCCCTGTAGGGCCCTGAGGCATTTTTGGGTTAGGTTGTAACATTAAAGACAAAAAGAAAGAAAGAAGGGGGGAAGGGAGAGGCTTTTAACATCAAGGTGACAACAGCTATGTGTTAATTGGGCCTTTGTTGTTTGATTAATAGCCACTTTGGTGTAGAATATTAAGACAGTTGTTTGGACAACTTTCTAAAAATGACATGTCCTTTCAGTAAACTGGGATTAAGCAATGTTCTCTGGTCTGCACATTTTAACTCCTTACTGTTACTGCATTTAGTCCTAAACTTACTGTCATTAAGGAGCGAGCATGCAGTCCAGCTCTTCTGGCGCTATCCGCAACTGGCGCAAGTTGTCCTACCTCTCTCCACTGGCACTCCAGTGAGCTGCTGCCGTGCTGGTATTACTGAGGGTCAAGGTGATGAAGATAACTCTGAAATGCTGTTGGGCTCTTGTGTTAGACTGTATCAGAGGATTTTTAGAATTAAAGAATGCTCTTTGAAATACAGCTGAGTGGGAATAGGACCATCGCCATTTCATTGGGCTGGCAGTGTGATGTGAATGGAAAGACTAAATCTCGCATTCCCATCTTTTTCAGTAAACTAAGACAATGAAGGAGCGAATGAGATCTCTTCCTGAGACCAGGTTTTCTGTTCCTGATTTTTTTCTGTTTACTATGCAGTGATTCGTTATGGGTCCAATACAAAGCTCTTTGAAGTCAATATGAAGACTGCTTTGTCCTTAATAGGTTTTGGATAAAGGCCCACATGACCTGAGGCAAATTATTGCAAATCAGTGTTATGAAGTGCTTTGAAATTTGTGAGCATACATGTCCAAAGTGATAATTTTTGATATAATTTCTATAAGCAGTTGGGAGGCCAGGTGAAGTCAGGTTGGTCAGCCTGGCGTTGGAGATAGCTGTATGTGCTGAAAATGGTATGTTTATGGCTGTGATATTTGGGTGAAGGAGTCCTTCCCTTCCTCTTTCTTTGCTAGTGATTTAGTTTTTAGCAGGTTCTGTTCCTATGTTGTTGAGATTACCAGTTGACAAGAAAAAATGCTTTTATTTCAAAAGCTCAGCACTGACCCATAGGACTTTAACTACTTCAGTCGTATGAAGAAGGTTATGGAAATTTAATGATCTGAGATGGAAGAGGACTTCCAAGATCATCAAGCTTGGATTTTTCCTTGCTGTAGACAATTGTTCCTTACTGTGAATTTCTTGAGCTGCCACCTACACAGATTCATGCAAAATTCTGTGCGTTTTGTATTGTACATTTTGTATGTAACATTTTCAGAGGCAAGCTTTTATTCACTTTTCTGAAATGCCAGCAAAGCTTATTTTTGCAGCAGGATATTTGCCATTTGAGATGCAATGTATCTGTGAACACTGATGTTATCATTGTTTTCTTTGGATGAATTTTGAAGGCTATTGAGCTAAGCATTTATACAAGAGATACAGAAAGGACTGACTTCCTTATTTGTTATTTGTAGAAATCAATGCATTTGATAATTTATGTACAGCTTACAGAGGCTGTGTAAGTGGCTCATGAATCGATCAGCAGCAAGCAAAAATGAAAGCTAATGAGCTCATTTCAATAGCAAGTTGCTCGTTAGCAGGTAGGCTCACTGATCTTTCAGGTTTTCCAGTTCAAAGTCACATGGTCTTTCCATGTTCTTGGAAGAAGTAGTTTCCTTGCAAAGAACAAAACAGAAAAAGAAAGCATGGCAAGGTTTTGAACATTTTTTCATTGCTTTGACATACATGTTTACAGTAAATACTTGATAATGGGCTAGAGGGCCTGTTATCTAACGGTCTGTGGGGGTAAGTCTGAGCCTGTCATTATGTACCAACAAATTTCAGCAGGTGAAGTTTAATTTATTAGTATTTTTACAAGATGCATAGGAAGAGAAGCATGGAGGCCTCTTCTCTGATTTTGCACAGAAATCCGTATGTTCCCAGCATAGCACTTTTTCCAGCATGGCATTTTCAGTCCCAGTTTTGTACAGCTCAACAGTCAGATGTGGGATGCTAGAAACTGCATTACTGTGCAAAGCAAGACACTGTGTGCTTCCTCCCATTCACAGTCGAAACTGTGGCCCATCCTGGTGAGATAACACCAGGCCGATGTCCTTCCCTCACACTTTGGTGATTCCAGTAGGATTTTTATAGGCTTTACACAAAAACTTGCTCGTTTGGCCCTGTTGTTATCCTTCTTGACAGAGATACCAAGAGCTGAAGAAAGGTGGAAGTAATGCCCCCCTAGGAAGTATCATAAGGGGCAGTACTAAGAAGTATTGTAGATTTTTATGTGCTAGGGCTGAATAACCCGTCTGAGAGCAGGGAACTGTTTTTCTGCATTGAGTGCTACCATTGATTTTCTTTTTCCCCTCTTAGTAAAGAAGCAAATTCATTATTAATCTTTTTGTAAAGCAAACCCACTGCTTTAATTACTAAACCTTTGACAGAAAATTCTTGAATCCTTAAGTTATTTATATTTGTAAGTATATATGTAAAAATATGTAGGTGTATATATATATATACACAAACATGCATACTTTCACTGTCTCCTATAGACATGAGAAATACACTGCTTCTAATCAGACTGGAAAGAAAAAAACAGATTCTTGACAGAGTTGCCTGAGGCCCTTGCAAAAGAGGGACTCATGAAACATATTTTTAAAATACTTTAAAAAAAGACAGATTTTCCAAATCTCAGGAATAGATTTTCAACTGCCTGATTTGGCTTGAAATGAGTTGGCTGAATCAGTTTCTTTTTCTTTTAAGTAAGTCTATAAAGCTTTGATGAATCTGGCTCATTGTTTAGCACTTATCTCATGAGTAAAGCTTGAGAGGTTTGGCTTGAAACTTACCAAATCACATCTTTGGAAAATGGCCCAAGCCTATTGATTTATTTGAAAAAAATAAAAACTAAAATAAAAAAACAAAGCAAAACACACCAAAAAACCCTGATCCACCTTAGTGAGTAAGTCCGTTATAAATCTATAGAGCCTCTACTGAATGAACCCATCTATTTCTCAACATAGGTGAGCCCTGCACTTTATGGAATTGTAGGGCTGAGAGGGACTGCAAGAGGTGATTAGTCATCAAGTCCCAGGTTCAATCCAGGGATCAGCTGAACCAGTGTAATTTCTGTTGGATAATAGTCTAACTTCCTGAATTTACTAAGTGCAGGAGACTTGCAACCTATCAGTCTATCTGTCCCAGGATATTCCTGTCTTTACCATTAGAAAGTCATTCCTAATGTCTAACTCTGGTCTTTTCTGCATCACTTCCAGCTCATTAATTCTTGTCCTAGCCACTGCTGCAAGAAGAAATGTGCTTCTCCACACAAATGGTTTAGTATATGAAGACTGATACCACATCCCCTCTTCTCAAACTTTTCTTTCAGTATGTGGAGTTTGTTTCTCCAACCTATTTTTCTAAAATTTTTTTACGGTTTTGTTGCTTCTCTGAAACTACTCATAGTAGAAACGTTCACATTTTAACAGCTACGTCTCCAGCTTAACAGTAGACAATGATGTCTGCAGCAGGCGCATCTGAGATGCTACTAAAGAACTCTCATTCAAAGTAAAACCAGACTCGGTGTGACTCAGTCACCATTTCATAAATGGTACTGAGTAGTTTTGTTCAATTAATTGCAGCAAAATCCTCTCTGGTACTAGTCTGTCTAGTCAGCTGTGGTTAAATTTGCTAACGGAAGGAAGGCTTTGTGTGCCACTGTCATTTGCTTAGGTCACTGGCAGAAGACAAGTTTTGGGGCTGCTTAGCTTTGCAAGATTCTGACTGCATAGTTGTGGAATAGCAGAGTGGATTATAGTGCCTCCTGCATATCAAAAAGAGATGCCACTAAAGTCTAACTATAGGATCTTTTCTCATAAGAAGGATGATGAAGAAACATTGAGTCTCAGGTCCAGAATGGGTTTCTGAGACAAGGAGTTGGCAGGGAGGAAATATTCTAAATTTTAGAGATTTGATCTGGAAGTCAGTGGGAAAAAATAAACATCAGACCTGATGATACCAATTATCTGAGTCATGTTTAATAAGTACTCAGTCTTCAAAATACAATTATTTTCATATGCACAAGATAAGTGTGCAACAGATTTAAAATTAAAATCTGTCTTCTTTTATGATCTTTAAGGAATCCACTGACTGTACAAGCTGAAATAAGGTAACTGATACAATGACAGTTGTGCTGTTCTGTGTTTTATGGATGTAATAAATCCTCTGTTAAAAGGAGTTACCCAGTCAATCTTTCCACTTTATTAGAAGACACTTAGTAGAAATTGACCTTTTTATCAGTCAACAGTTCTGTTCTTTTTACTGTGTTTTGGGCTGCTTGGTAAGAAAAAAGCCACATTCCCCTTCAAGCGATTCTTTCTCTCTTGTCTCTCTATTTTGACATGTTGAGATTTGAGATTTCGTCTTGTGACCACCAGAAAGAAGGTATACGTACGAGCCAGCTGGAAACCATAATTGTTTGTGCTTTATGCATTTATACAAAGCAGTGAAGTAAGTACTGATCTTAAAGGGAGAGCAAAGGCTAGGAAGAGAGCTAATTTGCTGGACAACACTGCTTTTTTTGGAGCTCTGTTGTGGTAACTACAGCTCCAATGGTGAATACTTAGTGATTTATTCCCATCTGTGCATCTGAGAGAGGCTGAGATCAGTCTAGGGTGAAGTGGAATAAAGGGGTGTGCTTTACTGCCACAGGAAAAGCAGTATGCAAGACAAGATGGCAATCATGAGTGAATCTTCATGTGGTGAAGCCCTTTTCTTTCCACTCCCCCTCCTGACACTTTCTGGTGGAAGATTTTGAGCAAACTCCCCCTTCTTTGGAAATGCAGAGTGCTTCTGCAGTCAGAAAGTCCAAGTAATTGATGGCAGATGACAGCTGCCGATGAACAGCTCACCCTCATGCTTTAGTGAGGAATTTGGGTAGAATTTCACAACATAAGGGTATTACGGAAAACTTACAGAATTAACAAAATTTTAAGACCACATGGTTATAAACCACCGTAAGTCCTGTAGTGAAACAAACTTTATATTGTGGTAGGAAGATGATGGTCAGCTCACCAAGTTAGGAATATTGTGAACAAGTGTGGTCCTTGTGCTGAAATCAAAAGCACAGAAGAGTAGATAGGACCAAATGTGTCAGAATCTTCTGCATGTGTTTCTGAGGAAAATGTTTGAAGATTCCTGTGAATAAAGGATATTAGCATATTTTATTTCCAAGAAAGAAGATAGAAATAAAAAAAAAGAACAGAAAAGCTCTGAGATTTTGTCAAAGCCAGTGTGAATTAAGGGATGGTCCTTTAAAATGTATAGCTGTGTTAGAAAACTATCTGGAGGACTTGTCCCAGGAATTGTGGTAGGAAATAGCTCTTCATCACTGGCAAAGGATCAGTTTGTTCTGTTAGAGTTTCATTTTTCACTTCCAGATTTATCAATTCTCTTTTGAACTGTTTTGATAAATAATTGTACTTGTGAAGGTTAATGGAGTGTCAGTCCCTTATTTACTCTCAAGTCAAATGTGGTGCATGCTAGTCAGAAGTGTAGCTCATGCTGCATGACCAGCTGACCTTAACACTTTAAAGTGTGGTTATAGTCAGATAAATGACTGTAAAAATGACATTAAAGGGTCCCATTTTTTCTGTCTTGCTGTGGCTTTAGAGGTCAAATTTAGTTGCATAAAAATATGATATTTTTATTAATTGCCTGTAATGCTATAACTTAACCTGGGGTTCGAAAATAAAGCTGTGTCCTTTTTGCCTCACGTCATCCCTAGTAATAAACATTTTGCAAATGGTACTTAACTGACTATTTTGTTGATGATATGTCTGCAGAGTCCAGTTCCTTCTTTTGTAGCTGTATTGACTCTTTAGTGCTAATGGCAGTTAAAAAAAATTATTCAATAAAGCAAGCACATGTGACTCAGGAGATACATGGGGAGCAAATATATTGAATAAAGATGACATTTTAAAGCCACTGTTCTACTTATCCCCATCCATTGTTGGAGGTTCACCTGTTACAGAAGCAGAGCACAAACCTTCCATGTAAAGTTCTACTATCTGTGCCAACCTCAAATTAATGCAACCCTTGCAGTCACAAAATGGGCTAGCAATTTCCAGTGTTTGTTGCTATTTTTCAGTTTATTTTCATTAATATCTTTACTGGATATTGTAAGAGAGTGTTTCTGTTCATCAGTGCTTAAGCAAAAGAATAAAACCTAAGAGAATCTAGTAGTTCTTTTGAGAAATTTTCAGAGCTAATTCTAGTCATATTTTATTAAGTGTACACTGTACATAAGCTGACCTCTGGTACTAAGACTCATTCTGTTACTTCCAAGGAAGAAAGTTCTGCTTCTTATTTAAGTGAATAATAGCTATAATGAAGATTAATAAACTTGCACACAAAGGCTTAAAATAAAATGTGTTCTGGAAATGAGATTTCCAGAACAGTTTAGTCTTCTGAACAAGTGATCCCATTTTCACTGAAAATAACCTGTGAAGGTAAATGCAATTTACTGATGAGGAACTTCTGAAACTCTTGCTAACCATTCAGTATTCCGGCCAGCTTCTTTAGAGAATATGTGCTGAAATTAGGAAAAGTGGGCTGATAATTAATATCTTAATGGAAAAATGTTTACAAAAGGATGTTGTTTAGACTGTCCTCAGAAAAGTTCTGCATGTAGTCACTGAAAATATAACTGTGCATCTGTGTTCTGTTCTATGGGCCTTCCTGAGCCCAGTTGTTTTCCTGTGAAGATGGTGGTTTAGATGATACGGGTACCTGTGATCAGCTAATCTTTTCACATTACCAACTCCTTATGTGATAACAATGTCTTGTTTTGTATAGGCTTGAGATGAACTTGAACCTACAATGTAAAGACTTCCATATTCTATGAGTCTGATTCCTAAATATCAGTGAAAACTGATACGATAAAATTGTGTAAAACTGGGTTGAAAGACGGGACAGCTGGCAGAATATGCATTTGCTCCTTCCAAATGGTTTGGTTTTACTTTAATAAAAGGCCTGGATGTAAGTAAGAAAGTACTTTACGTTTCTGTGAATGACGCAAACATGGTTCCAAATTAATGCCTGATACTGATGAAAGAAATAAATTGGTCATTGTTAATATGAAAAGTAACTATGAGATACTATATTAACTACTCAAGAAAGCAGTCAGTGGTCAGGTGTATTGGGCATTGCAGCTTAGTGTCACTGTAACATCTTTCGGCCCTCTATTTTTAAAAGTTTCTTTGAACCTTAAGTTATGAGATACTGTGTAAGGTTTGAATAACAAAATTCTAATGCCAAATTGTATCCAGAAGAGCTATAAATCTGTAAGTAAAAACTGTAAACCTCCAGTGCTGTCAAAATTCCTGTGAGGAAGATTGGATGCTGTTCAAATGGACTGGTCTTATGTGTCAGGAATTAGCTTTTGCCTGCTTGTACCTGATACAGTACAAATAAGCTCTCAGCATAGTTCCTGTTTATAATGTCATTTGCATGTGGTTTTCACTCTTACTTCACATAATTGAATTTATTCAGACAATTTATTTTTTCAAATATGTAGTCTCCACATACGTGTACATCTGAAGATTAAAAAACTTATATCGAGAAATTTCACATGTAACTCTTTTGAGTACTTTTAAATATTTATACTGTGACTGTAGACACTCATAGACCAGAATAGAAGGGAGGAAGAAAATAAGAGAACCCTCCAAAATGTACTGCAGTTTCCTCAATGTGTGTGAATACATACATATGTGTGTGTGTATATATGTATATATATCTATAAAAAGATGATGTGTGACTCTTATAACCAAATACCCTGTGTTTGTGTTCACCCTCTGCCTGTGCTCAAGGTTTCTAGGTGCTCAGTAGGAGCTTTTTAATTATTTTTCCCTGTTTGATCTTGCCAAGTGTAACAAATGGTTTGCAGAGAACTTTTTGTTAGAAACCTCTGTAAGTCAGCTCAAGGCTGATGGGCACAGTGACATCTCTCTGGATTGCATCCGAAGACTCACTCTTGATAAATCTAAGGTCAGAAAAAGTCAGATTTTGTAAAACCATGCTCTATTAGTCAACCAATACTTCCTCGTCACAAAGTAGGCTTACATTCTTTCCAGCCAAAGTGGAGCAAATTGTGTGTGTCTTATTTGGGTTGGGCAATTCTGTGGGTTTTTCAGCATCACTTCATGATGACTGAAAACTACAGGGAATACTCAGAAATCAGTGATTCAAAGAGTAGCTTGGAGAAGAAAGGCTATTTCCAGCAAAAGTTATTCATCATCTGCTGATGGTGGGTAGTTAGACATGACTGTAGAAGAATAGATGTTATTTGGAGTTTTTTGTTTATGAACTTGACATAGAACTGCACAAAATTATTTGGTAAGGAAAATGTATGGTGGACTTAATCAGCCAGAGGAATAAGATTTCTTTAAAAAAAAAATCACATAGGAGAACTGCCTTAAAGCTAATAAAGATCATTTGTATTACTCAGAATAATTTAGGTAAGTGATGAGAAAGGGGAGGAAAATTAGCATTTCTGTACAGTTTGCTTACTGTGTAATTCTTAATCAGGAGTGTCACAACATCCCTTGATATCTTATCACAAAGGTCTTTACATAGTAGGCTGTGTACACTACTGACTGCAATTTAAAGGAACAGAAGAAAGAATAACTGATCTGTAGAGTGAGAACAACTCTGAATCTGTCATAAATCAGAATTCGCTGGGTTTTTTGCGTCTCTCAACCACAGTCTAAACTGGCTCCTGTGTGTGGTGTCTATGTGAATTTTAAATCTTGTTTAAGCTCTGCTTGAATGAGCTTTAGAATGGGACTTAAATGACAAAATGACATCATGCTGATCACCTGAGCAGAACATAATATTATTATTTGAGGTGTACTAAGACCCAAAAGAGTGAACAGAGAATCAGTTCTCGGTAAACCTTGGATGCTGAATGTGCTCTGTGATTATGTTGCTTTGGAAACTGGCAAGACAGTTCATGTAATTTCCTAATTTGCCCTGTATGCAGTATTTGAAAGGGATTTTGTGGGGAGTAATTAACCATTTTTTTAGTAGCTCTAACATGTATTTATGGATCAGTGTTATGTGGATTGACTTTTGTCATATTAGTTTTTATTGATTGTTCTGATATATTTCACATTCTCTGATCAAACACCCTCCTTTGTCCTCCAAAGTTGAAAAAACTGCTTTGGTTTATACCAGAATTCCAAATTCTGTTTCGTTAAAATTGTGGAGCAGTCACTGATAGAAGGAAAATAAGTTACAAGACAGAAGATCTGGTGAAATTAATTTTGGAGGGAAAATAGGTCTTTTACTTGTTAAAAAGGATGAAACCAGTTACTGCTTGGAAAAATCTTACCAATTATTGTTTGTGTAGCTGTTACTGAAGAAGCATTAGAGAGTAAGCTGTAGACAGGAAGTACTTGGTGAAGTCTATAAAAAGCATGTAAAACAACAGAGAGCTTACATGAAAGCAGATCCATGAGTCCCATGTGCTAGATGCTACACATTTCAAAAACAAATCAATGAGACAAACATACTTCTGAACCAAGAGAATTCATTTTGAAAAATTCATATTCTAAATGTGGTATCTTATGCTACAGTTAACTCCAGTGGAGACAATGGGACTATTTCTCAACTAGATATTCTAGTTTAATAAAGTAATGTTTTCTGGCCCTTCTGAAAAATGAGAACTTCCAGAAAATTGCTTTCAGAAAAAGAAATTAAGTGATACTAATCTCTGTGGAGGCAAAGATTTTGACAGTTGTTGTCCTGTAAGTCCAGTTGTAATCTTTTGAAAAGCAAGAGAACAAATGCATAGTGCAAGTAGATAAATAGATGTGAAATGAGAAGGTTCATGAACAATATACAACATATGTAAACCAGAACAAGATTATTTTAAAAGCATAGTAGGTTTAGCCACACACCTACCTTTCATGTAGGATATTTGCAAGATTCTGGATATTAAATGCATAGGCTAAGATCTTCAGAAGTGTAAAGAACAAATAATTCCAAAAGAGTTGATTATTGGAAGTTGCATGGAATTCAGTCCATAATTATGCATGCATTGCAAGGAGCTTCCTTTATACAGTGTTTAAGCATCTCATTTGAATGTTCCAGGTGAAGTATTAAAAAAACAACAAAAACCAAAAAGTTGTGGAGAGGAGGGTAGAATGATGCTACAATATGATTTTATATAACTAGTAGAAAGAGGCAGATATACTGAATGTCAGAAAAAGGTGGGTACTTTCTTTGAAGAGCCACAGTGGCCTGGATTGTCAGAGGAATTCCTTCAGTAGAAATGAGGAGGAAATTCCTAGAGCAATATACCCTGCACAGGTGTCCTTCATTTGAGTACCTTTTTTCTTAACCTGACCTGTCAGAGCCTCCTACTTACACAGCAACATCTCTCTTGTATTATTCTGAGGTAGCCGGAAAAAAACGTGGACTGGAAGGAATATGGTTATGGTAGTCCTTTGTTTGCTGTAAACTGTCTAGTTCTATGGGATTCATAGAACAGTGAGTGCCTCTAGCCACATTTTGGAAATATGGAAAAATAAATACATTTTTGTAGCAGTTTGAATAAGTGAATTACAGTACACCTGTTGAAGTTGCTATTGGTGCACCAGGGAGAATAAAACCATACTACCAAAGGAATAAAGTAATCACAAACCACAGATAATCAGTGGGAGTAAGGCGTTTGGAAAAACAGTAATGCTGAAAAAGCTTTAGGTGTGTTAAAACAAATTAGATATGAGCTTGTCATGTAACAAGGCAGCAAAAAATGTAGTAACAAGGTAATTGTCTCTTTTCTCATAACTCTGGTAAATTACATGTGAAATAACGTGTTCAGTTCTGGCCCCGTTAGAGAACTCAGGAAATTGGAGGTATTTCAGATGCAAGCAACAAACGATTAAAGAGTTGAAGGACCTGATTTGTGAGGGAAGAAAGGAGAAAGGCTAAATATGGTAATAATAAAATAAATATATGCTAACTGTCCAAAAAGATGTGGATGGTACAAGCTCTGATATGGAAAAGGCATAGTCCAGAATGCTGGAAGAAGCAGCTGTATAAGAAGAGGTTTGGGTTGAAAGGAAGCAAATATGAGGCAATGTTTCAGATTTTTTTTTATTTTTTTTTTTTTTTTACTCTGTAGAATATTTATAGGGAGAATGGGAAACCTCATTGTCTGAGACACTTTTTTAGCCCAAATGAAACAACTGGGACCACACCAGAGGGCTGAATGTGGCATTTTGTTGTACTTGACAAAATCACACTGCCTTAGTATGAACTTGAGCCCAGGGCCTTATGGGCAAAGTATATTTTCTTTTCTTCTGTTAAGCAGTTTGGAGGGTTGTTCACTCCAGACAAGATTTCATCTAAATCATCCTCAAAGCAGAGGACACAGTTTTGACTAAATTGTAAGTGGCTTGTTTTTCCTCTCAGCCACCCAGACGAGGGAATGAGGTAAAGTCTGTCTGTCTGGTACGATATTTTGTAGGCTACCAGAGAACTGATGAGGTGATCTTACATCCCTTTCCCATCTAAAAACTTTGGTGAATAGTAATGTGAAAACTAGGTAGCTGGGAACAGCTCTGGAGCCATTGCTAGCCTATGGCATTCCTTTTATTGTATCCCTAAATTCTCTTCAGATGGTCCTCTCCTATTCTTTCACATACAATGGGTTTGTTTCATAGTAGGAAAGCTGTGATGAAACTGTTTTTGACACTCAACATAGGTTTTATTGCACTTAGAAAACCAGAGTTGTATGTGGTTAGTAAGTTGTGTTTTTACAAAGATAATCGTTTTATACTGCATGATTTCCAAACTATTAGAAGGATTTAATGTATGCTGAAGACTCTACCAAGCTGTTTTGATAAGTAGTCTTATTTTTTGTTTAGCAAGGTCTTAAGGGTGATCTTTAGTCCGCCAGGGAAGAGATCATAAAAGTCTTAAAAGTGCATTTGCAGAGCTTTATTTATTATTTTTCAGCATGAAGATTACTAGCATGAAGATAACAAGGCTGTTATAGTACAACATGTTCTTTGTTTTGCAGGTTATAGCTAACATATTAGGAGCTCTCAAAATGCCAGTTTTGTTTGTTGAGTATTTTGAGAGCAAATAGATGTAACCCTATACTGCATTCTTAAAATGAGTTTTGCTGGAGAAAGAAGCAGAAGATCTGGTCTGAGGATGAGTGTCAGGAATTATGTCACTAACCATATTTACCCAATACGAAGTAGTAATTGCTATTTTACTGTATTTAATAAATATATTCTGTAGAAAGATCTGAAATTTACCTGTATATATGGGGGAACACTTCATTGCAAGAAATGGGACAAAGAGATGGGCTAAAAATAAAAATCTGTAGCAAAAAAAGCAAACTATTTAAAACCCCCACTGTTAGACATCCAATATAAAAGGTTCTAAAATTTCACTCACAACCTTTTCTCATATATTTTTTACTATAAACATATCCAGTCTTTGCATATAATGCTTTGATTTGTAATAAATCAAGTAGAAATGGTGGGATAAGCAGTAAGAAATACTAAACTTGTGCTGTGTGTTTTGGGGATGGGCTGGAATGCAGAACAGCAAGAGAAGAAATGTTTACCTTAAAGCATGGGTTATCAGATTGTGCTCTGTACTGTAGATAGGCTGATAATGGTCTGTTGAAGAAGCACGGAGAGTCAGCCAGTCACACTGTTTTGGTTCCAACTCTATTTTCAGGAACCTATAATGAAATCAGTGGGAATTAAATGAATATATATTACTGCACATTTTCAAAAATCCCACTAGGCAACTCCTTATATCTTTAGATACTTTAAATCCTTGAAAAATCTGCTCCTATGTTCTGTAAATCACAGAGGATAAAGTTAGAAATCAATGCAAAACGGATTTTAAGTTATTCCTTTTGTGTGAATGCAGCTGAACAGTTTCTTACAACTCATCTCCAAACCTTGAGAATGCTTGAAATTTTCTCTCACTTGTGCAGTTATGGCAGCAGTCTGAGTATCGTGGTATTTGGAAAAAATCAAAGTACATTTCAGTGTTGCTGTCAGATATTGTGGGGTGGCACTTGATATATGAGAGAGTTCCCAATTTCCGGTTTCAGATGATTGGGCTGTAGTGCACCACAGAGCTGAGTATTTATTGCATCAATAAAAATGAAAATACAACCACTATGAGTCTTTTGTCCAATAATCTCAGGTCTTTTTACATCAATTATATGAAATGCCCTAAGCTGCAGGAAATACTTATTATTGTGTCAGTTTTACACATGGAGAAAAAAGGTAGACGAAAGGAAAGGGCCTGATACAGCAGAGTTCATAGAGCAGATGGTCATCTTTTTGAGCTTCAAATAATTTTCAACTAGGTTTATGGATGTCAAACTCTGGAAATACCTGTTAATCTTCCCACTGAAACCTCTGCCAGTGTATCTTCTGTTTCATCAAAAAGAGGTTATTAATTAGATAGGGCACTTCACATCAAATAAATACAACCTGAAGGACAAGAAATAGTAATGATTGCCAAAAAAAAACCCAGCCCAACCCAGTACCAAGCAAAGTACTAACATTTTAGAGGGAGAGCAAGATGTGATCAGGATTCTTTAAGTCTGATAATTGGTAATAATTCTAAAATGTGGATCATGGAGCCCCAAATACATCATCTCGGCAAAGCCAAAACAATACGTGACTTGAATGTATTTAATACAATTGTAATAAAGAGAAAAAAATGTGCATCCTGTTTACTATGTTCACCTAATTCAAATAAAAATCTTACTTCTCTGACGTAATGACCTCTTCAGCTGGCTCTCTAGATCCGTTCACCAACTTTTTCACTCTCCATTATCTTTCAGTTCCTTGTCATCATTAAAACCACAGTCCTAAGGAAATAAAAAAAAAAAAAAAAATCTGTGTAAGAATAGCTGTTGGTTTGCATGGATCTAATTGCAGAACCGTAGCCTGTGGATGTACATCTTTCTAGGTTTGTTTACGTGACACCCTTTGACGTTGCTTTTATCCCTCCTTGGATTATGTGTTCTTGTCAGCTGTTACTTCCTAATGGTGTATTTATCTTCTCTCACTTTTTTCCCCTCCTCTCTGTGCCCTTTTACATAGTCTCGTTTTCTCCCTGTATCCTTGAGTGTTTCTTTTAATTCTCCTTGGGATCATTCCTTTCCACCACTGATGAACAACTTTGCTCCATGAAGGAAACCTATAGACAAAAGACCTGGTTAAGTATAAGGTAGAAGCAAAGAAATTCTAACGTAAAAAAACCCAGTGGGACGCCTTATGGAATATCTATTTTCCTTTTCCTAAAGGTGCCAGGGTGATAGCAACCATAAATGACACGAGTTTATGGTAATATCTGCCCTACAGCCCCGATGACATAGAATGGAGAAGTAGAGAGTTTTCCAAATCAGTTAAGTGATTTGAAGATATGATTCCCATTGAAAGCTGATGGCACTTATGCTCCTACAGTAAGTTAATTACATTAATTACGGCAAAGATTGCAAATGGAATGCTAAGAGAAAGTAAAAGATCATTCTTGCTTTGTGACTATTGTGTGTGTTTTGTTTCTTTTAAACCTTTAAAAATATTGGAAATGTCGAGTTTGGTTTTTCTCATAATTGCTGGTGGACCTCCTGTAGGCACTGGGAGAGTTTTTGTAGCTTTCAGATTTTCGCTTGAAGTAGCTATGCTGTTGAATCTTAAACATAGATATTAATTTCCTAAAAGTTTATTAGGTAAAATAAATAAAAATACATTGCAAACAGTGCTAAACTGCTTAAGAATAATTTGTCTTTGGAAGTGTGAAGTATTCTGTGAAGTATTCCGTTTTCTGATTATCTCTTATGTCATATTGTTACCACCTTCCTGGTCACTATGGAGACTATAAAATAGACAGGCTACATGTCTGATGTAGACAGCAGAGCAAAAAATTTGCTTTCGTGTCTTCTTTACACATTCTAAAAGAGCAAAGTATGGGCAAAATTCCAGCTTTGAAAAAAAGAACCTGTTAGGTTGCTTTTAGGATCACAGGCTTCTTAAAATCCAACAATATCAGTGCTTGTTTTAAAGGCACAAGTATTTTATTCCAGGTGTTTCTGGCTGCAGAGCCAGAAGCTTGATTCTCATAATCTTTCTTTTTTTTTTTTCTTTTTTTGCTGCAGATGCAGCCTCCTTACATACCATATGGTGGTAATTAACAGTTTCAGACTTAGTTCTGAGTTTTCTTCTGCTTCGATTATTGGTTGGTTTGGGACACAATTTTAATGTCACAGGAACAAGAGTTTTCTGTCTTGAGTTTAATTGGAGACAGGAATAATGTGCATCTCTAGATGATGAAGGAGAAGATGAGATCTGTTCAGAGCACTAAAATGTATTTTGGAAATCTTACCAAGTATAACTTGTTTCTTTTCACTTAGCTTTTCACTGTCCCTCTGTAGAACTGAAATAGCTCTCTGTTGGACCCTGGAAAAGGAGAGACACAATTTGAAAGATACAGTTGGAATGAAAAATTTCTTTTAACAGGAAAATGTTTACACTTTTTATGAGAGCAAGGGTAACATTGTGTAATCTTTAAAAAAGATATTGCTTAGTTGATGGTAAGTCCATTGTGTAGTGACGTGACTTTTCCTGTCAATCACAAAGGTGACAAGGGGGCTAGATTAAGTAAAGCTTGCCCAAGATTAACAAAGGAAGATTATTGACCTCATCCTGAAAGGGCAGAAGCCTGTTTTATCATTAAACCTTGGAAGAGGTATTTCCTCCATAGGTGGAAAGCTGTTTGGCAACTTTTTTGTAAAGGAACAAGTCTTTCTGTGGATTCTAGCTTGGAACAGAAGCAGAAGACGTGAAATGTGGGCCAGGCCTTAGTTTTGTTGCTGTTGTTGGGGAGGAAAGAACAGCCCAGGGTATTTGATTCAGCAGTTTGATTTCTGTAGGTCCTTGTCCGCCTTTCTGAAGTGGGAAAAGCAAGAAGCAGCAGCATCAGGTGTTGGTGAGTACACTCCCAGCTCAGGGTTCAGTCAAATGTGCCAGCTTACATCCGTAGAGCAGTTCGCAATGCAAATGAACAATAGAGCCCCATCCACAAAGCAGCTGCTAACTGCATAAAACTGTTACCAGGATTAACAGTGCCAGAGGCTGGAATGTAATCAAACTTGAACAGGTGAAGTGGTTACAGAGCTGAGAGTCTGTTCTCCTGTAAAAGAGTGTCTGTTTTTCCACTGTTTTTGTGACTGAGAGATAGGTCTTATGTGTGGCTTGATGGACTTAATTTTAAAATGTCAGCAGTAGGTATTTAGGTTCTTTAATGCTCTTCACAATGTTGCTGCTTTTCTCTCAGTAACTAAAAAAACATTATGTGAATTTGTCCTTTCAAAAAAGGAACCTGCTGAATTTTACTTGTTGGGAGGGAAGTTCCTTCTCAGGGGATTAATTTTAGTGTTGCTCAGGTATCTTTCTTGCCATTAAGGATTTCTTTGAGTGTTTTCAGGGAGATAGTTAAACTCTTGTATGTAGTATCAGAGGATTTTCTGTGCTAGAAGTTTTTAAGCTTTATACAGCCATTGATATGAGTAGCTTTTATGTGGAAGTATCCTTCGTTTTTACATGGTAAAAGTAAAAATCCAGAACCATTGAAAGTTTTTTTCACTTTCCCCAGTAACAGCATAAGAAAGAGTAAAACAAAACAGAGGGATGTAAAGCGAAAGACAAGATAGTAGTTGAGCATTTCACATTGTTGTTCTGAATGGCAGAATAAAAAGATCATGGACAAGTGTGGAAGACGCATTCTTGAGCTGGTGTGCTAGAGGATACATGTTGAACTCTCATCGACAGCACTAGCTGGTGTGTGCGCTCATCTGCTGGTATGGGAAGGAGAGGATTCCTCTCAGATTGCAAATCACGCAATGAATGTGTGATTGCTACAGATCTTTTTGAATGAATAATTCACTGGTGTACTGTAATTTAGCCCACTGAGATGTGATTGCAGCTGTTCCCCTACTGTATATGTGTTTTGATTAAGTGGAGTGTATCTTAAACCCCACAAGTGTATAAATAGCCCATGTATGTGATATGCAAACACTGAATACGTGCACACCTAACAAGAGCAGTCTAAGGAAAGGTTTTGGGGATGATTACTTAGATGTATATATTAATATATAATTTATCTATGTAAAAAATCTGTGTAGAACACTCCCCTTTCCTTTTTTGTCCAGCTATTGAAGTCTTCTTAACTGTGGTACTATAGATACGCTTTTAGCAGGACATCTCTAGGTTATTAATGAGTTTATCATTCCAAAACCTTTATAATGTCAGAAATTACTTCTTTTGTGCCTGTTTTACAGGTAGTAAACTAAACTGCAGAAATAAAAGTGAATTTTTCCATGCTTGTACAGAACATGTGAAAGAATTAGAATTGAATATCCAGAGTCTGTTCATGATATTTTACTCACAAACTACTCTCTTGTCCTCTCCCCCTCATGATGCCTTTTCCTCAGAAATAGAGGCAGGGAAATTTTAGTAGTTTTGAAAATACTTGTGAGTTCTATTTGAATGCCAAGCAATTTGTGATTTTGACAGTCACCTTACATTACTTTTATGTGTCACTCAATCGTTATGTTCTTCTGCTTCTTCTATTTTAATAAACTTGTTTCATACTCAGGAGATATTTATACAAATGAAGCCACTTGCATATACCCAAAATGTATGTGGTAAGAGCAGTGATGATTCCTGAGGTTTAGCCAGCTGTTTCAAGTACTTTCTGTCTGTGACCAATGTGTGACATACACAGAAACACGAGTGTCTTTGGGACCCACTTTGGGAAAAACCCGAGAAACTAGTTCCTAGTAAAATTAGGAATGATACTGTTCGTATACGTAATTGATGGTATAGGTGCATTTAAGAACTGTAACTAAGGATGGTATTTAGCTCATCTGTCCTCAAAGTGTGAATAAGAAAGCAGCTTTCCAGATATTTCCTC